>NC_134080.1:117086350-117392235 GCF_000715075.1 Nicotiana tabacum | reverse complement strand
TTTAGCTGAGCGATAGCCGACTGTCATGCCTGCAACATTTGAAAACTATCGTGAAGATTAACTTCTTGTTCTTCCCGGGCCGGTGTTTTTTGAGCTTCTTGTTGGTCAACATGTTGTATGCTATCATTAGTGCGCGAGGTTTCGTTGACCTGTTGCGCGCCTTGCGAGCCCGTGTCCGCTTCAATCGACCCAGATGCATTATCAGGGTCCTGTGGTGTCGTGCCAACTGTTGAAAAAGCCATATTGCTTCCATCGTGGTTCTTAGGGTAGTCGTGTTCGGCTCCATTTATCGATCCGGACATTTTAACCTGAAATCAAAGGATCTTGGACAAGAAAAGTGTGAAAGATATCGTGCGTTTGTGTGACGAAACCAGCAAGAAAATAATAATTATTATTTTTAGCCCCACGGTGGGCGCCAAACTATTTACCGTGAAAATGGTAACAACAATTAAATTTGTAAATGGGATTCTAAAAATATGTGATCTATTATCGAGCTAGTTATTGGAGCAGTTGATGCTAAAAATCGTTAAGTATAGTGATAAAATGCGAGCTAAAACGAGACAGTAAGCAAACCGAAAGGGCCTGCTGCCCGAGCGCGGAGCAGATCAATGAAGGCCTCGGGGCCGAGGCATGGGCCGAGATCGAGCTACCGGGGATAGTCAGGAAGGGGATAAAAAGCAAAAATGTGATTAAGTAAGGCTCTTTACGGCCAATATTGAGCTAGACCGCGAAGAACAAGTAAGAAAATAATAAATGTAATGTGTCCTAGGGCCTACGCAAACAAATGGCTTAGAAGAAAAGAGAGAGAGAGAGAGAGAGAGAGAGAGAGAGAGAGAGAGAGAGAGAGATATTATTACATTTATGGAGAAATGGAGCAGCATCCGCCCTTTGCAAGGTGGGGCGAGTCCCCTTTTTATATGAGGGTATCCTCGGCTATAAGAATATGGGGAATAAGTACAAAATACGGTGATGGGATGGATTGACATGACGCTACAGCATAGGCTCTAGATAGGCCGGGTCTGTTAGACATAGTCGTGTGCTTAGAGGGATTCCCCCTCTTGTTCTGGCTTAGTTCCATGTTTCCTCTGAGTCGAGCCTCGACGAGTCCCAAGGTCGAGAACTCGATCGCGACCTCCTACCCTCGAAGTCCAGAGGCATGCTTCCGAAATGTCTCGACAGCGAAAAATCAAGTCTCATAATATCACCGCGTACATGTATTTTTCGTGATTTCTTATCGCTCAGTCCCTATTTATAATTGTTACTCACTGAGTCAGAGTACTCACTTTACTCCCTACACCTTGTGTGCAGATTCAGGTATTTCTACACTCGGTAATGGTATTGGTTGAGCAAAGGCAGAGTCATTAGAGTTTAGCAAGGTAGCTGCCCGATGTCCGCAGCACTGCTTTTCTCCCTCTTGATGTGTTTGGACTGTATTTAGACTATTTAAGAACTTAGTTGTATTTTAGACCTTAGTAGATGCTTGTGACTTGTGACACCCCGGTATTGGGCTGTGTTTGGGTTGTATTCCGCACATTATACAATATTTTGCATAGTTTTTGGTTTATCTACTCATGCTTAGACTGTTTATTAATGTTTAACTATTTAAAAATTGAAATGGGACTAGTTGGCTAGCCTTGTCTTCATGAGAGGCGCCATCACAACCGGGTCCAGGTTTAGGGTCGTGACACAGACTTCTTTCCTTCTTGGGTGCATCCATTTTTATGGTTTGCCTTCTCAATTCATAGACAATGAGTTTTCCAATCAATTCATCCAGCTTGAGGATAGCAATGTTCTTTGATTTCTGAATAGCAGTGATTTTGTTTTCCTAAGTCACTGGCAAGAATCTTGTCACGATTTTCTCAACCTTGTCTTCTTCAAGGATAATTCTATCAAGATATTTAAGTTCATTTATTAGTGTTGTGAACCTTGTGTACATCTCCTGGATAGATTCTCCTTCCTTCATAGTAAAATTCTCATATTGAGAATATAGCAGTGTTCCTCTTGCTCTCTTTACTTGAGGAGTTCCTTCATGAGCCACTTGTAAAGTGTCCCATATTTCCTTGGCAGTGGTACGGCTTTGAATCCTACTGTACTCGTCTTGACCCAGTCCACACACAAGACATTTCTTGGCCTTGGCATTCTTTTCCCATTTCTTCGAGTCTTCAGCAGTGCGGTCAGCTCTTGTCTTTGGTACATCCACTCCTTCAACATTCTTCTTTGTAGTTGCCAGGGGACCATTAGTGACTATGTCCCAGAGTTCATAGTCTTCTCCTATGATATGATCTCTCATTCTGTTCTTCCACCAAGAATAGTACTGACCATTAAAAAGTGGAGGCCTAGCAGTGGATTACCCTTCCCAGTTTTCAGGTGGTGCACTCATCTTGATCTTTTACTAAGGTGTTAGCCTCTTCAACGATAACCCGCTCTGATACCAATTGATGTTTTAAGCGTCAATACCACACAAGATGGGGGAGTGATTTTTGTGGTACACAATTTTCGCTTAACTGAACTATAGAAGAACCTGGTTCTTCTAGGTGTTCCAACTACTACTGTTTGCGGAATAATAAACACAGATAATAAAGAACACAAAGATTTTTACATGGAAAACACCTGGCTCAAAAGGTGAAAAAACCATGACCTACTACTCAGTAGAATTTTCCCAAACTTCCACTAAAATCACTGAGCCAAAATAGCATTTACAAAAACTCTTTGTAAACCTAAGGATTAACTCTAATCTTGTTGTGGCACACAACCTCAACTGTTGCGACAACTTCAAGTTAACTCTAACTTGAACACTCTAGGTACCTAATACAATTGATTCTATGAAATCTAAAAGGTACAATGTAAAATCACCTACTACAATTGAACTAGAATAAAAGATAGACACATGGAACTGGTTCTTCTATCTCGTTCAAGTAGCTTCAGGATTGCACACTCAAATCACACATAAACTGCTTGCAAAATCGCCTTGTTCTTTTGCTCTCAATTTAAGTTTAACTTCTGCTTATGTGCATTACCTGTAAAAGAGAACAACACCGACATTTAATAGGTTAGTAATCAGAGTTTGAGTGGGATTCAATTGCTACTCTTCTATCGTAGAAGAGTTCATGATGATCTCAAACTCTAACACTATCTTCATAAACAAGGATTGTCGGGTAGATTAGCCAAGTGGACAATAAAACTCAGTGAATATTTTGCATAAACAAGGATTGTCGGGTAGATTAGCCAAGTGGACAATAAAACTGAGTGAATATAATATCATGTACCAACCTAAAACTGCAATAAAATCACAAGTTTTACTAGGTTTTAGCACAAAAATAGTTTCTGAAGTAGAAAAGGAACTACAAATATTCACCGGATCTAATCCAGGTACGTGGACTCAATTTACTTATGGCTCCTCGAATGTTAAAGGAGTAGGTTTGAGTATTGTTTTAATTCCACCTTTGGGAGAAAGAATAAGACAAGCAATTAAATTTTATCTCATTACTAACAATGAAGCAGAGTATGAAGATGTGATTGTAGGGTTAGAATTGGCACAGGAACTCTCTATAGAGAAACTCGTAACTAAAAGTGATTCTCAGTTGGTAGTCAACCAGATGCAGGGGACATACATAGCTAGAGAGGCACGGATGCAACAATATTTGAAAAAGGCCCGAGAATTGATAAGACAATTCCAATCATGAAAGATTTTGCAAATACCTAGGGAAGAAAATGCAAAAGCAGATGCACTAGCTAATGTTACATCAGTTGTGGAAATAACAAATACAGAAAATGCTATCGTAATACATTTATTTCATTCAGCACTGAACCAAGATAAAAATGAGATAAGTTTCAACAATCTAACTTGGGATTGGAGAAACGAGCTTGTTAATTTTTTATAGTACGGAACCGTACCTGAAGGCAAAAAAGAGTCTCAGTCGCTTGGACGAAAAGCTGCTCATTACTGTTTAATCGGAGGAAATCTATATCAAAAAATGTTTGGCGGACCTTTAACAAGATGCCTTGGGCCTGCTCAAACATAATATGTGACGAAAAAAGTATAAGAGTGGCATTGTGGAAATCATGTAGGAGGTAGATCTTTAGTAAAAACTTTAATTATAGTACGATACTACTGGCCTAAAATGGAGGAGATGCAGAAAGTTTTGTAACAAGGTGTGATAGATGCCAACGATATGGAAATAACATGCATCATCCAGCATAATTATTACATACGGTTGTTTCCCTGTTGCCATTCATGAATTGGGGAATGGATATAGTGGGTCCTTTGCCTCAAGCTAAATGAAAGGTACGATTTTTGTTAGTATTAGCAGATTATTTTTCCAAATGAGGCAAGAGCTTTCAAACAAGTGCGAGAAAAGGAAGTAATGGATTTTATTTGGCGGAATATTATATGCCGATTCAGAGTGCTAAAAGAAATCGTATGTGAAAATGGCCCATAGTTTATAGACTCGAAAGTCACAGAATTTTTTCAAAGTTGGTAAATCAAACGAATATCTTCCTCACTTTATCATACCGTGGCAAATGGACAAGGTGAGTCAATAAACAAAATTATTATTAATACTTTGAAGAAAAGATTAGAAGAATCAAAAGGCAATTGCCCCGAGGTGTTACTAGGAGTATTATAGGCTTATCGAACAACAACAAAGACAGGCACGAGAGAAACTCCATTTTCACTTGTTTATGGTTCAGAAGCCTTAATACTAGTTGAAATAGGAGAGCCAAGTATGATATTCACATAAGCAACAGAAGAATCAAATGATGAAGAGTTAAGAACGAATTTACATTTACTCGAGCAAAGAAGAGAAGCAACTCTAATAAGGATGGCAACACAGAAGTAAATCATTGAACAGTATTATCAGGAAGGCTCATCTTAGATACTTCAAGATTGGGGACTTTGTTCTCAAAAATGTTTTTCAATCAACAAGAACAGCTAGATCAGGGAAGTTGAACCCAAATTGAGAAGGTCCTTATAAAGTTCGAGGTATCGCTGGAAAAGGTGCTTATGAATTAGAAACCATGGACGGCAAGGTGTTAGCTTCGAATTGGAATGCTGTTCATTTGAATAAATATTATTTATAAGCAAGGGAAAAACCCATGTTCAGGTATCACTTAACTACGATTTTGTTTTGTTGAGTTAAATTATACTAATAATTTTAAATGATAGGCAAAAGGCTAGCCCGCACCAAATGATGATTTTAGACCTGAAATACATGCGAGATACAAAATTATTCCAGGTCTAAGGTTACAACCTTTATGATGGATATAAAAAGGGTTAAGCAGTCATCATCTAAAAATATACCTCCTAGTCCAATATATATTTTCCTTTTCAGGAAATGGACCACATGGAAGGAATAATCACGTGCTCGAGATTTCATACTTCAAAGATCTAATACTTGGGGGACTATGGAAGGCAAAGAAGACTAAAAGAGTCAGAAATCGAGTCAAGCCTGGATCAACCCAAAAAATCAAAAATCAAGAGCAAATCAAGAGCCAAAAAACACAAGCGTGATTCAAAAACCTTTGTAATAAGCTTTGATAAAGTGTAAACTCACGGATGTAACTTACAAGATCCTACGAGTACTTAGGTTAAGGGCAATGATTTTGTGAAATCTGTTATAAAGAAAACAATTATGAAAGAGTTGTAGATATTGTACAAAAAGTTACTTGAATACATGTAAAGTGTTACATAATTTGAAAGTTCAAAATATATGACTTCCTCAAATTATTCAAGAAATCTCTTCGAAATATATATTTTCCTACTTCTTTCATATACTTACACCAATATGAAGTTGAGACGTCTTGTTCATTGATGTCGTTTATAAAAAGGCCCTATATTATAAAATTCGTGTCTATACCAAAATCACAAAATACTAAAGTATTTTTAAATGCAAGTCAAAGAGTAAAACAGAAACTCAAATGAAATATTATATATTAACCTGGCTATAACTAAGTATAAACTTAGTTAAAACCAAGGTATTTGATAATAAACCCCAAAATGGACCAGGGGTAAAAACTTGTCAGCCATTCTAAAAATAAAAAAACAACTAACTTCCCATCAAAAGTTCAAGAAACAAACTAAGTTTTAAAAGAACACTATGGGGCAGAATCTAATATGGCATCATCAACAGTGGGAGAAGATTCAACTTGAGAAGAAGAGGCTTGAGCACCAACTTCACCAGGAGTAAGTTCATCACCTTTGGGAACTCCAATCTTAGGTGAGGAAAAGTTCTGACTTTGCTGGGTTTTTTCAATAGTTTCCTTAGCCTTTGCAATCTCAGCATTCAAGTCAAATCCTTCCTGGCTATCCTCCATCAAAGTCTCGAGGCGCGTATTCAGAAAAGCCCAGCTCACATCAAGTATTGATTTATCTTCAAGAACCTCGTAGTCCTTATCCCATTTCTCAATTATAGCCTTCAATTTTTCTCTTTTAGTCATAGAAGCATCATAAGAAGCCTTCAAAGGGGAAAGGGATCTCTCTAAGAACTGGACCTTATCAGAAGAGGCACGGAGGTCTTCTTGAGCCTGAGTGAGGGTTTGAACATGCTCCCTGTCATAAGTTTCCTTCTGGTTAAGGAGTTCTTTCAAACCCCTAATCTATTCGATAGCTTTAGAAAGCGGCTCTGCAAAAAAAGACTCGAGGATGTCTTTGTCTTTGCCAACTTGACTGGAAAATGATTTTTCAATTGCCAATTCTGCCGCCATCACTCTTACTTGCTATTCCAAAGAACACTTCTCATCTAAAGCTTCTTTTTCCAACTGAAGACCCTCATATTGTTCCTTCTAGTTGTCTGCTTCCATACGATAATCGTTGACTATCTGCTCAGTGTGGATAATTCGCTTCATAAGCTCTGTGCTTATCAAGTTGATCTACAAAAGAAAAGAAAGAGGTGATTATCAAACAAAGATAAAAAATCATGAGGAAAATAAAGGAAAGAGCTAAGTCTTGTACCTTCAAAGATGAATGAACAATATCATTCATCCACGTCAAGGAACTCAAACTTACCAACTTCGACTTCTAACTGGGCCAAGTAGAGGTTTTAGCCATAGGTCGGCTTGACCAGATCATTTCAACAGATTACCATCCTCGGGGACTTCTATGGTAACCTTTTTCATCATCCTATTGCTACTGGAAGTACCCACTTCAACATGAGAAGTGGTAGAAATAGGGACAGTTGAGGAAGTGAAAACAACCATGGGAGGAGCAGTAGCAGCACCAACAGGTGCGAAAATCTGAGAATCAATAGGAACTGACACTGGAAAAGAGGTAAGGGGTGCTTCTTCAGAAAAAGGACCAAAATCTTTACTATCAAAACCACGGGAAAATAATTGATTGGTAAAGTCACGAGGGGCAACATTCATCCCTTCATCAGAACTCACTAAAGTAGCACTTTTAGACTCATTCATAGGAACTAAACTTGGAGGAGGGGTGGCTTCATCATCCGATATAACACGCCTCCTAGACCAAGGCATGCGTACTAAAGAGCCCTCTTCTTGTTCCTCTTCACCCTTCGAGCCACGAGCTCCCTCCACTTTTCTCTTTGAAGAAGAATTTAAAATCATCTCGTGAGTAAGGGACAAAGAGAGTCTTGATAAAGTAATAGATGCGAGATACCATGAGTCTTGACTTTCCAACCAAACGTATAAGAAAGGAATTTCCAAGACCTTCCTTCCATAGGAGCAATACAACAATTTCTCTACCCAAGCATGGAAGTTTGGTATTTCTTAAAAAACTTTTGCGGTTGCTAAAAAGAGAAAAACAGCCACGAGATCGTAAGTTTCTTCTTCCGTCATCAAAGAAGAAGAGAGATAATTAAAAAAACTTACGTGCAAAATTTTACTTTTCTGGAAAAGGCATGTTCTTCTCACCCACCAAACCACTTGTGGGATCAACAACGAAATGGGCGTACCAGCCACGATCTCTATCATCTTCAGGGCTAACCAAAACACTTTTGCTTCTGGCCACGAGATAAAGACACCTGAACGAAACAACTTAGGGGAATAAAGATGAAGCAAGTGTTGAAAGGTGAAGGGTAAGGAAGCCAAATTAGATAGGTATCGTAGACATGCAACAATTATCCATACAATAGGACCAATCTGTCCTAAGAAAACATTAAAGAAATGACAAAATTCTATGATTGGTCGGTCAATAGGTGGTATAAAACCTAAGGCAAAAGGATGTGTGTAAACAAAAGAGTAACCAGCCTGATACGAAGTTATCCTTTAGTTTGAACCAGGAACTAAAACTAGAAAATCAGATTTCCAGTGGCATTCTCTTCGCACAAGAGATATCAAGCCATTAGTAATCTGGGAAGGATAGAAATCGGCACGATCATGGGAAGTCATAGAAATAACTTGGTTCCTAATCGCTTCACAATCAGTAGAGAAAGAAAATTCTTGAGAAACGATTTCATCAACTGTTGGTTCTCGAATGGGTTCACTTGATTTCCTATTTATGGCAAAAGATCTATGGGTTGAAGAAGCCCTATCCTAGAAGAAGAAGGAGTAATGATGTTGGTTTGGGAAGTAGAACCACGAATAGATACAGATCCTAAACTACGTAATCTACCACCTCTTCTACTCCTAACATAAGCAGTTGAAAGGGGAAGTTCATCTACAATTACTACTCTGGGAGGATCGGGGTTTGATTAAGACATTGTTATACAAGAAAATAATACGTGCTGAAGAACAAGAATGATTAAAAAGAAGAACAGTGTAGATTGAAGGTTTCATGAAACTAAAGGCACGTGAGGTATTTATAAGAAGAAGCAATCATCATGTAAAGTAAGTCATGAAGGAAAGGTCATAATGAAATAGTCACTTTGTGACTGATGCAGCCGCAAGAAGGGCACGTGGCACGTACACTAAATGGAAGTGACATGCGACGCGTTGGTTCTGAAGAAGACGCAATGATACATGGGAAACGGCAGCAAAACATTCCCTCCATAAATGCGTACCACTTCCCAAATATTCAATTGCAGAATAATCGGCAAGTAGGGGGATTATCTGTACTGGTAGAAAATAAATATTACACGTGAAATTACATGTGGCTGACAGGGAATGATATGTGGATCACTAAGAAGATTACAACCGGAGTGTTACAATTAAAAGATGCACGAGTTACAATAGGTACGAACAAATCACTCACGAGATGAAAGGACGAAGTTGCTCGAGCCTAAATTGTTCAATGAAGAGACGCGGATGGAATGAATCAAGATAATAAAAAGAGAAGATTCGAACCTCCAATTAATGAGAAAGAAAAATCAGAACCGTTACATTATTTTCATGAACAGTTACGATTGTCAAGTATAACGGTTCATTAATGTCATTAATGCTCATAATGAGTCAGACATAAAAGGAAGGAAACGTTATATTTGTAAACCTCTATATAAGGGAAGAGAATTTCACTTGTAAATGCACATTCTGATTCTTGTTGGAATGCAATTACTTTCTTTTGTTTTCGATCAATTATTTTTATATTTCTTGTCACTCCTTTCATATAATTAAAAAAGTACGGAATTTCTTAATTATCAATAACCCGAGTTCTTCTAAAAATAGGCTTTGACCAAGAATCTTATTTTTTGGTTAAACAGTTGATGCCGACATAATCAAGCTAGCATGCAATCCCGATATATTTGGGGTCTCAAAAGCTACCTTTTGACTGTTGAGTATCTTGCCAAGCCAATAATATCTAAATAAAACCTCTATGGCAACTAAATAAATATTATTTTATTCTACTTTTAATATTTATATCGAATGCATTTAATTATTACTCAATTCAGCTATCTCAAAACTTCAACGAAGTGTTAAGACGGATGATCGGGTGGATTTCGTATGGAGGCCTCAAAAGATAAATATAACAAAGCAAGGTTCTAAACAACCCGAGACTTGCTTAAACAACTTGAGATTGTTTGAACTAATAATGTTCAACTGTTTAATAATTATGATGTTGTTTATCATAATATTGACTTTTTTGTTCTTTCTATGTAGGTAGTGCACCCTTTCCTGGTTCCAACAAATGCAAAAATGAAGGAAGAATACATGAAAGACCTTGAGCCATTTGCCAATGAGAAAATTTGATATGTTAAATGCATAATTTATTGGGGGTGACAACCATCACAACTGGTGAAGTAGGAGCTAGGGAGGTTGGTGGTGAGGACAGGAAATCAGTAAGGAGCGGGGTGCGGGTGCGGGTGCGGAAAGAAGCACTCCATGAAAGAAGCCCGCGGAGCCCTTTAAAAAATTGTGGTGGCATAATTGCTGGTAGTCCGATGGACTATGATTGGGTGGTCAGTATAGTGAACGAGGTGTTGGTAGAGGAACTTTTGGTGTGCCTGTGATTTGTAAATGGCTCATCAGTGCGGATAAACAAAGATAATTGGAACTGAAAATTTCGCTCAAAAATATGGGATCGATAGACTGTCAAAAAATTTGTAGCTCAACTATCTATATATTTTGAATAAAGAACTGGAGCCTAAGAGGATATTAAGGGATTCCAAATACATATAACTACTCCACTTACTGCTGCGTGTACAAAGAACACTGATAAACCAAACCAAATGGATAATCCGAATTAAATCGAGAAAAAATCCGACTAGTGGTTTGGTTTGACTTGGTTTGCAATTGAAAGAAAAAAATTCTGACTATAATTGATTTGGTTTTAACTTAAAAAAGTCAAATCGAACCAAACCAATCAGATATTATATGCATACAAATTTTTAAAAATATTTTATACATAAAAGCTTTACTTATAATATAATTTATAAATATCTCTTAAGTTTTTTTATCATTCTTTTCTTTTAACATATTATTTCAAGTTTGGACTTAAAATTTTGAATATTCCAATAAGTTTTATAGTCCATAGATACTAGCAGCTCAAATAAAGTCAATACCAAAACCAAAATTAACACTAAAGCTAACAAAAGTAATTTAATCCTTACACTAAGAATAACAAAAATATTGGATATCTATACTTTAGTTTTGCGTTGTTAATTTTAAACAATAAAAATGCATAATTTAATTTTATTTTCTTTTCTTTGTCATCTAATTAATACTTATTAGCTGAACTTATTTAAGTATGACTTAGTATTTTTAAATGATGATCATTTTTACTATTCCTTATTAGTTAGCAATATTTATTTTATGCTATTTTATTATCTTTTTTCTTGAATATTTTATTACATTGTTATAACTCATTTCACTTTTTTGTTATTTTATTAAGAAACACCTTAATTATATAGTTGTGTCTTACTAGGACTAAAGAAATATTTAATGTAAAGGTTATATTTTGTATTAAAAAATTCCATAAGTATTTCGAAAATCTCAAAAAATCTGAGGTCGAAAAACCCGACTTTTATTGGTTTGATTTGGTTAGTCGATTTAAAAACCCGACATTGTTGAGTTGGTTTGGTATTTGAAAAATTCGAACCAACACGGTCTATGTACACCCCTAACTACTAGTGCACGTAAAACGAACAAGAGGGTAGGAGACAAATCTATTGCATGCCTCACTACTAAAAACCGTCCAAAAAACTCGACTGAAATCGGTCAAAATCCAAAACAAAACTGACCAATTTCCGATCATTTTCAATTAATCGATAAAATAATGGTCGTAAATGGGGAGCGACCGCATTCGGTCACTATTTTTCGACCGAAGTCGGTCGGTAACTGTCAACACAGTTTGACCAAGTTGTTTGACACAAATTAATTTTACCGACCGAATTTGATCGGTATTGTTAAAAGTAATTTTTAATTATTTTTAAATTAACGATCAAATTCGGTCGGAATTTTAATATTCATTTTTTTAAAATTATCCAATTTTCCGACCGAAATCTGTCGATATAGTTAAAATATATAATTATTCATTTTTATTTAAAATTGTAAATTCCGATCGAAATCGGTCGTTATTATTTGAATAATTAAAATTTAAAATAAAAACTTTCGACCGAAGTCGGTCGGTAAATTTGATTTTCTGGAAAATAAAATGAACGTTTTCAACCGAAGTCGGTCAGTTTTCTGGGTAATTGTTTTGGTAGAAAATAGATGTTTTATAGCTGCACCACATGCCAACAACCAATCATCTATAATGGCAGCATTACATTACTACCATTCAACTAATTCAACAATAATAACAACAATAACAATAATAACAACAACAATAACAACTATCAAAACTATATTTACAAAACACTATCACGAGACCTGGGAATCGGGAAAGCACCACTAGCAAGAAGATTGGCTAGCTGACCTTGAAGGATATTAAATTGTTGGTCCCCCTTTTCTAGCTGAACTTGAAGGGTATCTAATTGTTTATTTCTCTTTTGTTCTCTAGCCTTTGTCTCTTCAAGCTCTATGGTCAGCTTTGAAATCTTCTTCTCCTTAGACGAGAGAGTCGACCTATCAATTGCTTCGCCCTAGGCAGAAGCCCCTACACCTTGAAAACTAGCCTTGTAGCGCCAAAATAATTTCTATGGAAGGTCGTGTGCTATCCCTTTTTCAGGTGCACCGATAATATCCAACCATATCTTCTGCGCTTCTTCATCTTATGTGGTCGCACGCCTTGCTCATTCGGTGGCATGCTCGGAGTGTAGTCCTCCACATTAGCCTTGTGGCAACAGTAACATACGTATACATATTAATGCTATATTAACATATACTATATTAATATAAGTATACATATGTTGTTGCTATATTAATATAGCTATATTAATACTTATGTTGTAGCAACAACAACATATGTATACCTATTAATGCTATATTAACATATTTTCATAGGCTTAACTCAAGTAAGCGACGTGTGGACAACTGGACAACCTATATGATGCTCCAAGCTTCAGTCCTAACTAAGAAACAAGCAGAATGTCGTCCTCAAGCTAAGGCAAACACATACACGAATGCTGGAAAAATAGTGAAGTAAAAGGCACACAAAGTTTCAAGACCAATTTTCTGAATTTACTTGATACAACGGAAATTACAAAGTGTATGAGATGCCTTCTCTAAGGCTTATACATGTGTATATATTCTATCCAGCCACTAGTTGGCCTAAACTACAAAGAAACATTCTCTAAATCTACCTAACTATATGGGGAAAGGGTTGTTCGGCGCCAGTCCTGCCCTTGCCTAAAATAGGCTTGTTTGCTTTGTCTTTGCAGGGCTGTCCCTTTCATGGACATGTTTTGGGGCAGTGTCACGCCCAGCTTTGTGGAACTAGTACTTGCTTGCATTAAATGGCTTGCATGCTTGTCTTTGACCCTCCCAAGTGTTGACATGTTGCATGAAAAGTCTCCATGAACCTTGGCAGCCATGTTTGAATCGAATTAAGGCACATTAAGGGGGAAAATCAGTAGCGAACTTGGCGGGGCGGCACACTCTCCCTCACTTGAAATGGCGACGACCGTTGTGCCACAGAGCTTCATGTAATCATGAACTTGATCTTTGAACTTCCATAATCTTCATATTTCTATCATGATGCCTCCTCGGGTGATTGCCCCTTCTAATGGACAAGAAATTAAGCACTTTAATTTCCCCAACCTTTGCCTCAGAACAATTGGTGGTCGATAATGGCCTCGCCTTTCTTGTTAATGGCTAAAGGGGGTATGAAAATTTGAGCGGCTGGATTGCCCGCGCTCAACATCTTTATTGTCTTCATGGTAGGGGTTGAGCTGGTTAGAATGAAAGACAGGGTAAATCTTCAAATAATGAGGCATGTCCATTCTAACCGAAATCTTGCCAACCTTGGCAGTGATTTCAAATGGACTCTCGTAACGCCGAATCAGACTTTGTTTGACGCCTATCAAATATTTGAATTGCCAGGGATTGAACTTTACTATTACCTTATCCCCGATTCTGTAGTACACCGAATGCTGCTTCCGATCAGCAAAGTTTTCATCTTTCAGGCAACTTTGTCTAAATAAGACCTTGCCATGTCTACCTGCTCCTCCAAGATTTAGACATATTAAATGCCCTTGGGTTTTTTAAATTTGCACTTAAGTGCAAAGACTGGGGTGTGTTAGGTTTCTGCCTCATTGCAAGTTCGAAATGGCTCCTCCTGGTTGATCACTATGCTGCAAATTATATAAGAACTGGGCAGTGTCAAGTAGCTTTGCCTAGTCCTTTTGGCTTGCACTAACAAAGTGTCTCAAGTACAGCTCCAAGAGCGCATTGAACCTTTCTGTTTGACCATCCATTTGTGGATATAAACTGGTGGAGAAGTGCAACTCCGACCCCAACAGATTGAACAACTCTCTCCAAAAGTACCCGTGAAAGGGGGATCACGATCACTTATAATGTGTTTTGGAATAAATCAAGTCTTTACCACGTCCCTTTAGAACAAGTGTGCTACTTCCTTGGCTTTGCGATTGGTGGTGGTGGAAGTAAAGGTTGCGTACTTTGAGAATCGATCAACCACCACCATGATTGTGCCAAAGCCCTCTGAATTTGGAAAACACATAATGAAGTCCATTGTGACGTTATCCTATGGCCTTTCCGCCATTGGTAAAGGCTCAAGAAAGCCTCCCAGTACCTTGTGCTCAACTTTGTCTTGTTAGCACACAAGACAGGTTCGGACGTAGACTTCAATATCATCCCTCATATGCGACCAATAATATGATGACTCTAACAGCGCCAAGGTGCACTTTTAGCCTCTGTGTCCTGCCCAAACAGTGTCCTACCTTTATTTAATTAATGTGCGCCTAAGGTTTCCCCATTTAGGCACGAAGATACACCTACCAATGGAATAAAGAAGCCCATCTTCCACCCAAAATATCTTTCTCTTGACTTGGCTGACCAAGTAAAAAAGTTGCTTCGCCACCGGATCATGCTGAATCCCTTGCTTGATTGCATCAATAATATCACTGTTGGTCATGCTAACAATTGGTGCTAGCAGTACCCTCCGACTCACTACGTCGGCTACAATATTGGCTTTCCCCAGTTTGTACTCCAAGTAATAATCAAACTTCGCCAAAAAGTCCTGCCACCTTACTTGCTTAGGTGGTAATTTCTTCTAGGATTGGAAATAACTTGTCGTCACGTTATCCGTTTTGACAATGAAATGAGCCCCCAACAAATAATGACGCCAGGTTCTTAAACAATGAACCATTTCCATCATCACCTTCTCTTCGACAGTGTAACAACACTCTGCATCATTCAATTTTCTTCTCTCAAAAGCTATTGGATGGCCCTCTTGCATTTAGACGCTCTAATAGCAAAATCAGATGCATCTGTGTGGATCTCAAAGACTTTGGAAAAGTTGAGTAGAGCCAAGACAGACTCTTCCGTAATTGCTGACTTGAGACCCTCGGATGCCCCTCGACACAAATCAGTCCACTCCCAGGAGTGATCCTTCTTCAGCAAATCTGTGAGCGGAGCCACAATTGCTGAATACCCAAGAATGAATCGCCGGTAATAATTGGCAAGGCCAAAAACATACCGCAACTCGGTTACCTTCATTGGGGCCTCCCAATCTCTAATTGCCGCGACCTTGTTGCTATCCATCCGAATCTGTCCTTGGTTGATTGTATCCCCAAGAATTACACTTGGTGCTGGGCAAAAGAACATTTCTCCTTCTCCACGAACAGGTCATTTTCCCTTAGAACTTGGAAAACTTTGCGGAGGTGATCAAGTTGTTCCTCCATGCAGGTGCTGTAAATCACAATGTCATCAAGATAGATGACTACAAACTGATTGAAAAATGGATGGAGCATCTTGTTCATCAAAGTGCAGAATGCAGCGGGGATGTTGGTCCAGCCTAACGGCATTACCAACCATTCAAAAGCCTTGTAACACACCACGCAAGTCGTCTTTGGTTCATCACCTTCGGCTATTGCGAACCTGATAATATCCTTTCCTCAAATCCATTTAACTAAACACCTTGGCCTGGCCATGACGATCAAGTAAATCTGCTATCAAAGGGATTGGATATTTAGTCTTTACCGTGACTTTGTTGAGAGCATGATAGTCTATGTTAATCCGCAATGACCCATCTTGTTTCTTTTCGAACAAGACTGGTGCACCAAATAGAGCCTTGACGGTCTGACATGTCCCGTCTCAAGAAACTCTTTAAGTTGTTTTCTCAATTCCTCCAGTTATGGAGGTGCCATGCGATACGGACCCACGACAGGTGGCTTTGCTCCCAGAATCAGCTCAATCTGATGATCTACTTCCCTACGTGGTGTCAAATGTTTGGGAAGATCTCCGAATATGAAATCCTTGTTCTCATCAAGAACCTGCTACAAACATGGGGGCAAGGCTTCGTCAACCATGTCCTCTTCAATCTCTATTACAACAGCTAGAAATGTGGTTTCACTCCTCTGGAAGCCTTTCACGATATACATCACGGACAATTGGCCAACGACTTACGGCACCCAAACTCTTGGTACCACACAAGGAGCCCTCGGATCCCAAATATAAATTTGGTTAAGGTTGGGGGAAATGAAGGAAATGACTTCATCCCAATAGTCCAAACCCAACACAAGATCAAACACATCCATGGGAGCAACAAAGAAATTCACACTTTCCTGCCAAGCACCTAAGTTGAGTTACACATTGCGGGCAACTCCATTCACGTTGGTAAGGTCGGCATTGACTGTTTTCAACAAAGAACTGCTAGGACCAAACGCAAGGCCAAGTGACTTAGCCTTTGCTTCAGCCACAAAATTGTGTGTCATTCTGGAAAAGGGTACTTGAATGATCGGGGACCACGGAGTTGGGGCCATCTGCGAGGCACACCGAACCGGGAAGCCATGCTAGAAGGAACATAAAGGTTCTTATCTATTGGGCAAGTACAAAGGTACTACCGGGAGCATTGGGTACTTGCTAAGGAAGTGATTGTTGGAAAACAACGAGAATTGTTCTTGAATGTGTAGATGTTATACCTTTGAGAATGTAGAACACACCAGGAGTACGTCCCCAAAGCTTGATGAGTACCGAAGTATATGAAGCAGTTGAGTTGCCGAAGGTTCCATGTTGCAGCATGAGTTTCCGGAGGTAGGGCTAGTATTCCAAGTGGGATAGAATCATTGACAAGTACCCTCCACATTGAGTGTGGGAGGATCTGCCTATATAGGGGCATTGGGGCAAAACTGTGAGTTCTGAAGCAAGAGAGTCTTCCAAGGTAATGAGGGTGAGGAAAAGGGCTACGTGAGTGATTGAGCTACTAGAGCTATGCCAAAGGGCGCGAAAGGGATTTGTGTGTTGTTAAGCCACAAAAGCAAGGGCTATGCGAGTTGTTGAACTACGGGAGCTGCGCCAAGGATTACTATAATGTGCTTACCACTGAGGGAAGACCTTCGGATGATATGAAGGCCATGAGGCTCATGGTGTGGTTGACTAGTGTGCGTCACCACAAAGTTAGACACCGGAGGGTGCAAGTGCGGAGGCACTTTTTGAGCGAACACCTAAAGGATGTGAAGTGCAGAGGCACTCTTGGAAGATACTTGGGGGAGAAGTGCACGGGGCATGACTCCATTCTGAGACGGACTTTGAGGAAGTCCGATCCACAAGATTAAGGGATTGTGATGTACATCCCTGAGGGGGAAGACGCTGGGCTATCGTGGGCATTGTTGTGTCATCAAGGATGATGACATGTTGAGTGTTGGAGGATGCTACACCCCGCGTTTTGGGGGTTCTTGGCATCCATAGTACTGCGCGCTACAGGGCGGCATGACGAGTGTCAGTCCCGTAGGCGACGTGTGCTGATGATGTGTAGTGAAGGAGCATCTGACTGATGGGCTATGCATGAGTTAAAAACCATCTATAAAGGTTGTGTTACATGTCCTAAGAGTGCAAAGAGATTTTAGCGAGGACTTTGGATGAAACCAAGGGTCTAGCCTGCGGGCGACGGCTGCGTACGTGCTTGAATGTCACGACCATACATTTCTGATCTAGGAGGGGAATCTAGGGATTTCGGTAGTAGGACTTGTTCCTTGTATGCTCTTATATATGTTGACCAAGTTTGGCATCATTTGAAGTTCGTTTTCCTAAAGACTTGACTTCGCCAAGGGTACTGGCAATGTCGTAATTTGCTGAAGTGTCCGAAGGCTATAACTTTTTCCAAAACATGTCTACTCGGCAATCTTAGGCTTTTTTATTTTAAGCAATATAAGAGGGGCAGAGGTGTTGAAGCTCAGCCAGCCTCCCCCGTGCATGCTGCCACAAAGCCGCACCAAGTGAGCCACCTTGAGGGGGAACCTCAAGGGCCTGCTTGGACATCTCAAAGGAGTATCTTAGGTATTCATACGAGCTTGGGAACTCTATGGACGATACAACGCCTTAGGACTAGCGTTGGGCACACAACGGATGCCAGAGGCTAGACATGTGGGACTATTATGCCCTATAGGCTACCGAAATTGTGGATAAAGACCTTTGTACCGATTGGATACTTGAAGCACCTATCTTAGGTATCTTAGGGGACTCATGTGTCGACTTGTGAGCATCACTTGGGTTCATCTATGTGAGCAAGGGTCTGTTGTCTTAGACGTGCAGTTGTGGGTCGACACTGCACTATGGGCGATGGAAGTATGTCCCAAGGGCTATGTTTGGCCATGCCATAGGACAACCATAGTCATGCTATGAAAGACGCACATGACAAAGGCCAAGGACTAAAGGTTTCTTTAGTCGGGCGAAGCACAAGCTGGGTGTGGATGCACGAGGCAAGTGTCAAGCTTGAGGATTAGGTTGTTCATGCGAGAGCGATGCTCAGTGCTAGGCGAAGGATGTACGTGTCCCTAGCCAACCCCGGGTGTGCGCATGGATGATGATCCAGCAGACGAGAAGCGCCACAGCTAGTCTAAGCTATGAGCCTAGACATCATACGGGCGGCACAGTTGGAGTGGGCCATTTGAGAAAGCTCCACCCACAGGCACAGGATCGTGCTAGAAAACCTGGGATAAGGAAGGGTTGGCCTGTAGTGCGGGGTGACTATAGGCGCCGCACGGGCATTTTGGTGCCGCTAGCGTCTCAAAACGACTGGTCGGATTGTTACACATATGTTATATTAATATATGCTATATTCATATGTTGTTGTTGCTAAAACTTAAGTATTAATATAGCACTATAATTTATGGAACTATACACTTTATTTTTAAATGTGTTATTAAATTTTCAATTGATCCACTGATGAAGTATTCGAGCAAAGCACTAATAAGGTGATCGAGAATAAAACATTCTAATGTGTGTGTGTGTATATATATATATATATATATATGTGTGTGTGTGTGTGTGTGTGTGTGTGTGTATGTGTGTGTGTATATATATATATATATATATTAAAAAAATAATTGACCCTGGGCGGGAAAAAATAATTTCAAATTTTCGACCGATTTCGGTAGGTATACTTGAAATGTTTTAATTAAAACTTATTTCGGTAGATAATATGCAAGTATGACCAGGTCTTGGTCAAAGATTGACCAATTTCCGACCGACATATATATATATATATATATAATTTTTGTTATATTAAAAAATCAATTGTCTTGGGCGGGAAAGTATGACCAATTTGTTATATTAAATGCAAGTATGACCAAGTCTTGATTGAAGATTGACCAATTTATGATCAAGATCGGTCGGAATTTTTTTTGTTGTGGGACCACTATTTCCGACCGATAGTGATCAGTATATTTGTCAGGAATATTTTTTTTGACTTTTGTGACTAGTTTACTTGATTTCCGACAGATTTCGGTCGATTTTATTTCCGACCAATTTCGGTCAGTATTCTGTGGGCGAGTGTTTCTAGTTTTCTAGTAGTGCCAATCGGTATTTACAAACCTCATGACATAGATAAGAGAGATAGAGAAGCTTCAAGCTTTCCTAGGTCATAAAGAAGCTTCAAGCTTTCCTAGGTCATAAAGAAGCTTCAAGCTTTCTTAGATCTGAAGGAAAAGGAAAGAACCTATGTTTGAAGGAGTTGAATATAATTATGAGGACTTTGAGAAAGTGATTGATATGCGTCAGCGGATGGTTGATAAGGCATATATATACATAGGCAAAATACTTTAAAACCCTCCTAAACTTGACATGAATTATTATTACAACTTTAAACTATTCGTGTTCTTAATTACCCCCTCAACTTGGCCTTTTGAGAACCATTACCCCCTGGATGCTTGTGACGACCCGATCGGTCGTCTTAAGAATTAACGCCTAGATCCCCTATTGACTGTTTTTCCCAAATTTATTTCTGCTATTTTGATTTGCCAGAATATTCGGTTTTGAGTTTCGGAGAGTTTTTGGGATACTTAGTTCCTAAATGAGAGCTTAACTGTTGAAAAATTGACTGTAGTCGGAACAGTGTGAAGACGGCCTCAGAATGGAAATCCTATGGTTTCGTTAGCTCCGTTGGGTGATTTCATGCTTAGGGGCGTGTTCGGATTGTGTTTTGGAGGTTCGTAGCTAATTTAGGCTTGAAATGCGAAAGTTGAATTTTAAAGTTTCCGGTCCGATAGTGAGATTTTGATCCGACGGTCGGAATGGAATTCCGAAAATTGGAGTAGCTCCGTAAGATTGAATGTGACGTGTGTGCAAAATTTTAGGCCATTCGGACGAGGTTTGATAGACTTTTTGATCGAAAGCGTATTTTGAGAATTTTAGAGTTCTTAGGTTTAAATCCATGGTTAATTCGAGGTTTTGATATTGTTTTAGGTGTTTTAAGGATTGGTACAAGTTTGGGTAGTGGTTTGTGACTTGTTGGTGCCTTTGGTTGAGGTCCTGTAGGCCTCGGGATGAATTCAGATGGTTGACGAAAAGATTTTGGAGTTAAAGTTGTAGCTCCAGCTGCTGGTTCTGTCATAATCACACCTCCGGTTTGGGTCCCGCAGGTGCGGCGCCACAGAAGCGGCTCAAAGGTTGCAGAAGCGGTTGGAGGTAAAAGGGGAGTCGACCGCAGATGCGGTCAGGTAACCGCAGAAGCGGCATCGCATCTGTGGTAAGGTAGTCGCAGGTGCGGAAGTCCTTCTTTAATGAAAAGCCGCAGGTGCGACCATTGTTCCGCAAATGTGGGATCACAGAAGCGGTCCCAGGGCCGCAGATGCAGAAATCGCTTGGCAGAACATATAAATTCTTGCCTTCGTGAAATTTAGCCATTTTTCATCTTTTTCAAAACGGGAAGAAGCTTGGGGAGCACTTTTCAAGAGAGATTCTCAGAGGAGTTTATTGGGGTAAGGTATTTGGTCCCTAAATTCGTTAATGGAATAATTTTTATCAATTTAAGCATGAAAAATTAAGGAAAATCAGTGGTAATTGGGGGGTTAGGGCTTGTCTAATTGGAGGCCTTTGAGTGATGATTTGAGGGACAAATTGAGGTCCGATTTTGGTACTTTTAATATGACTAAACTCGTGAGAGTGCGAAGTTTCTAGAAATATAAATTTTACCCGATTCCGAGACGTGGGCCTGAGGGGCGTTTTGGTCATTTTACCTAATTTCGCATATTAACTTAGAATTTAATTGTAGAATCAGTTACTTGAAGTGTTATTTACATTATGAAATTGAATTGAATAGATTTGGGCCATTTGGAGTCGAGTACTCGTGGCAAGAGCGTGGTTTCAGAGTGATTTTGAGCCGGTTCGAGGTAAGTGGCTTGTATAACCTTGTGTGGGGGACCTCCCCCTTAGGATATGATATATGTGATAATTGAAATGCCTTGTACGTGAGGTGACAAGTGCGTATTTGAGCTAATTGTTGAAAAATCTGGGCTTTCTTTAAGTATTTCAATTGATTTCCTTTTTCCTGTTTTTATTCTACTTGCAAATTTAGCCTGTTGTTAGTTTAGAAAAGCATGTTTAATTGACTTAATTACCTATTTGCTTAAACTACCTTAATTGCACTACGTGAAGCATGTTAGGCTAGAATTAACTGTTACTTGGTATGGAATTTAGCATTTATTGGGTATTCTTGTGTTGTTGTTGTGTGTTTTTACTTTGGGACTATGAGATGGTATCCTAGGAGATCCCTGGCACGTATATTGAGGATACCAAGTGATCCTTGGGATACCAAGTGATCCGAAACATATATTGAGGATACCAAGAGATCTTTAGGATACCAAGAGATCCCTTGTATACATTGAGGATACCAAAAGATCTTCGGGATACCAAGAGATCCCCGGTTATCATCCCTGTTATGAGTAGTATTCCTTGTGTTTTGTCTTTATCTCTGTTGCAGTTATTAATTTCCTTATTATCCTGTATTACACTCTTGCTGTAGATTCTAAATTGAACTGTTTATCTTATGCTGTCATTTCTATACTTATTTAATCTCAGTAGGGCCCTGACCTTCCTCGTCATTATCCGACCGAGGTAAGGCTTGGAACTTACTGAGTACCGCTGTAGTGTACTCATGCCCTTTCTGCGCATGTTTTTCATGTGTAGATCTAGGTACTTCTACCCAGTCCTATCACCCTGAGGCGAGGCGACTGCCCTAGCGACTTCGAGGTATATCTGCCGCGTCCGTAGACCGATGAGTCTCTTTCTATTCTTGTATTTAGTACTTAGCCCTTCTGTATTTTCTGTTCTTGTTAGACATTCCGAAGTTAGAGCTATGTAGTATTTCTTAGCTTGTGATTCGTGGGTTTCCGAGTTGGATTTATGTATTGGTATTGAGAGTTAAACATGCTGTATGCCGAGCGGCACATTTAAACACTGTTATTACTTTATTTCTATTTTAAACTGTTTTACTTCCGCAAATTTGATTTTTATTCCGCAATTTAGGCTTACCTAGTCGTAGAGACTAGGTTCCGTCACGACGGTTCACGGAGGGAGAACTGGGGTTGTTACAATGCTGATGCAAAGAGTGCAGGTGCACTCGCCTGCCACGTGGATTTTTTCTGTATATGTGATATTTTTTGAAAAATAGAATATATTTTTACCTTTTTAAGTCTGATACTTCTTTAGATAATCTTTTTCGAATACAATTTATAATAAAACTTGGATAGAACTACATTATTTAGGCCAAATATTTTTTATTTGGCTAAAAATAATAAAATTTCAATTAACTTTTTTTGAATTTGATCTGAAAATAAAGGTTTATACAATTGAAATAAATAGTCAAGGCATCTAAAAGTTATAAAAATACATAGTTTAAAATTAATTATTTTGGCTATAATTTTTTATATAGCTCTAAATTATGGTGCTCTAAAAAATATTTTTTTTACAGATTTTACCGGAAAAAATAAGAATACACAGTTGAAATAAATAGTCATTGCATCAAAAGAAGAAATAAAAAGATTGTACAATTTCTTCAAATGTGTATTTTTATTTCTCCAACTGTGTACAATTTCTTCAACTATAAAAAGAGTGTACTATTTTTATTTCTTCTTTTGATGCAATGATTATTTATTTCAAATGTGTATTTTTACTTTTTCAAGTAAAATTTCTAAAAAAATATATTTTTAGAGCACCATAATTTAGAGCTATATAAAAAATTATAGCCAAAATAATTAATTTCAAACTATGCATTTTTTATAACTTTTTAGATGCCTTGCCTATTTATTTCAATTGTATAAATCTTTATTTTCAGGTCAAATTCAAAAAAAGATTAACTAAACCTTTATTATTTTTAGCCAAATAAAAAAATTTAGCCTAAATAATGTAGTTCTATCCAAGTTTTATCATAAATTGTATTCGGAAAAAATTATCTAGAGAAGTAACATACTTAAAAAGGTAAAAATATATTTTATTTTTCAAAATAATGTCACATATACAGGAAAAATCCACGTGGCAGGCGAGTGCACCCACATTCTTTTTCACATCAGCATCCAGGGGGTAATGACTCTCAAAATGCCAAGTTGAGGGGGGTAATTAAGACCGCGAATAGTTTAAGACTGTAACTAATAATCTGTGTCAAGTTTAGGGGGGTTTTAAGATATTTTGCCTATATACAGATTAACTCAGCTTAATTGTGTGCTCTTTTTATTTTCTAAAACAACATCAGAATTAATGTTTAAACAAATCGATTGATGATGTTTTAGCTAAACAACTCCAGGTAGTTAAACAATCTAATGTTGTTTGTACTGCATGCTTAACTATTTCGTTTGATGTATCTGTAAATACTCTATTTTATTTGCAGCATGCATGTTTATGGAGTATTGACAGTAGTATATGTCGTTCCCCAGACAGTAGACCACCAATACTGATTTGATATTAGATTGTAGTTTTTTCCCAAAAGTTCCTGACAGACCTTCATTACTAGATATATATATATATATGTTGGCTTTTTTGATGAAGTATGCTACTAGTGCATCTCTCTATAAGCTAATTAAATACGTACAACGGGTATTCACTATTTTAAACATGCATGGATCAAAAGCATTTTGTTTTCCTGATTGATGAGCAAACGATACAAGTGCAACATTAAAGAGTTCGAGGATGATATATGTTTTAGCAGTGTACTACCTGATATTTCGAAATTCATCCAATAAAGTGAAAAGTTGCCGATAAAAGAAATTTGGGATTATAAACGTACGTAGGAAGAATTACGGCCTTGTCACTTGGCCCAACAACCTAATCAAAAACAACCCAAATTTAAAATCCTTACCCTATTTGACCCAGATTGTACATAACATTGAAAGAAATTTTTCAACCTTTAGCCCATATTAATTATTTTAAGGATTATATTCAGTTTCCACTTTTATTTTTATTTCTTCTCTCTTTTGTCACGCCATTGCTGTCTTCTTCTCTCTACTTTCTTTTGTCCAAATAGACCACAAAAAGTGGAGAGGACTTGAAATTTCTAAAGACAAAGGATGGGAGCTTTTGCAGATAAGAATCCTCATTTTTTCATGGATTTACTATTTTATTTTGTGTCTAATCACTCTCTTCAGACAAAAGGTGGTTGCAATGTATGAAAATTAAAGAATAGAAATTCACCATTGAAAGCCATTCAAAGTTTGGTTTTCGAAAATAAGATTTTTTGAGTTTGTTAGTTGTTTAGATTGGGTGTTGTTCCAATTGTGAGGCGTCACCTATGGTACACAAAACAGAATGTTGAAAAGTTGAGGGCCAAGGCCAGCGCCCCACGCTGCCCTGGATGCTCAAAACGTGAACATGTCCTATTTCGACCGGGACAAGGTTATTTCGGCCCTACGCGGTCCCAACTCATATAAAAGAGGCTCTAAACATAATTTGAAGGAGATCTAACATACTGTGAGGGAGAATAGACGTGGAGGAACACACACCACGCTTGGAGGAGGCTTTCAACTAGTGTTTCTTCTCCTATCTTCCTTTAATTTCATATTTTTTTATTCTAGAGAACATTGTAGTTTGAAGCTTGAATTATTCTTATTATTTTATCATATTGGTTTATTTTGTTCAATCTTGTACTTAATTATTTGATTGCTTGATCACCAATTGAATACTATCTACGAATCTAGGATTGAACTCTGGAGAGGGAATTCTAGATTGCATATAAGATTGAGTAGAGCAAGATCTTAACTCTGAGTGGGAGGCGGATTTGCAGTTAGGATAGGAATATACCTAATCCCCTTGCTTGGTTACTATACATGAATTATTAATGCGTTCTAATTAATTCTAATTCCATAGGAATATAAGCGTTAGATTATCTTGAATAGGCGAGTAGTACTTCAAGAGAAGGCTAATATTAACCCTGTCAATCAATAAAACAGATAAATTAATTAGACGATCTAGGTGAAAAACTCAACGGGATTGTTAGTTAACCCATAGCTCTAGAATATTGTCTCTCATTGAATTTGTCTCTAAAATTCTCCAACTTGTTTCTTTAATTTCTTAGTCTGTTACTCTAGATTAATTGTAGTTAAATACTCATACTTTAGGAATCACTTAAATAGATTAATTGTTTGGGTTTAATTTAGTTGATAGTTAACCACAAGTCCCTGTGGGTACGATATCTGGACTTACAATCCTATATTACTTGTTGACCATGTGCGTTTCGGAGCAACAAGTTTTTGGCACCGTTGCCGGGGACTTAGAAATTAACTATTTTACTAGATTAGGTTTATAATTTTTGTCTATTCAAGTTTTTAAATTTTAGCATAGTTTAATATTTTACTATCTTTGTTGATATGGCATCTTGGTATGATAATTGATCGAATATTGGTTATTTTTATGATGGTGATCCTTGTCCATATTATGAAAAAATTGTGTATCTCAATCTTATGTGTGAAATTTGTGTAATGTGTGTGGTGGTCAAGGTAGCCATTTGGATGATTGTCCTAATTCTTATTATCCTTCTCAGAACTCTTATTATGATGTTTCTAATAATGTTTATGAGTTTGATAGGAAAAATGAAGTGGAGGATATGGAACGTGTTGCTCGTATTATTGACATGATGAGGCAAGTTGCCAAGCAATAAGATGAAAATCAAAAGGCTATACAAAGAATTAGTGCAGCAATCATGAGAATGAAGGCCGAGGTGGAAGAATTGGCTAAAGAGAGCGAGTTCCCACTAGAAGATAATTTTGAAGAAGCAGATATAGTGAACCAATCTTGGCTAGAGGAACAAGCTCAGCTAATAAAAATTTTATGAGTCTCTCCGCGATGGTCTTTCAAATATGATTGAACAATTGATAGAAAGAAGAACTGAGCTCAGGCAAGAGATAGACTAATTTGGCTGAGATATCCATGACCTGCAGACTAAATTAAATAAAAAGGTTGAGACGTCTGATGACCTACAATCAATTGTTGTAGATATTGGCCAACTTATGGAGCAAAAAGGGAAATCCCAACTATTCGGCCAAATTATTAATGATGCCAAGGTTGACGAAGTGCGCAAAAGTGAGGATGTCAAAAGTGAAACCATTCTAGAGTTGGAGCGCATTGGACCTTATTCTAACCATTTTTCATTGAGCTTGGTTGGTGACATGAGAATTGATCCATTTGAGCATATGGATGAGTCAATGGATGAGGAAAAAAGTTTTTATATTCTTAAGTTTACCATACCAAGGAGACAAGACGACATCCCACGTTTAAGGGCCAAGAAGTGCAAGATGTGATACCTATTGTTTGGTTCCTTTATTTTTACACCACCGCCCCAGGAACGTGACAAAAAAATTGATGCAAAATTGGGATGCAATTCATATCCTCAATGGAAGGAAAAGTGGTGAAGCGATAACGTCGAGACACGACTATAAATAAAGCGCTTGTTGAGAGGCAACCCAATTTTATTTTTATTTTTGGTTATTATTATTTTTTTATTGTGTCACTTTAACTTAACTATATAATAAGTGAATGTGCCCATGGACGAAGAAGGGTAGTTCAGTAAAACCAACACTTTTTATGGGTATTTTGGTTCAACCCTTTTATCCCTTTTTTTTGGTGACACGTGGTGTAACACTTTCAAAAGGTGGGATGCAACTGGATTTTACCTAGATTTTCATTTTTCATACTTTTCACCTGATTTTGCCATTTCTTCTTCTTCTTCCATATCCTCTATTTCTTTTTCATTCTCTGTAGCGTTCCTCTGTTTTTGCTTCCTTTTTTTTTTTTTTTTTTTTTGTTTCTCTGCTCTCTCTCCGTTGCAGGCTCACCTTCTTCTGGTCATTTACCCGTTGAAGATGCATTTTGGTATTAATTTTTCCTGTTGGTTTTCTTTTGTGTTTTTTCCTCTCTTTGATTTATTAGATATGTTTTTTTCAAATTTTGTTGTTGTCAGGTATTTGGGTTCTAATCATGTTGCATGTGTTGGCTTTCACATCATTAGGCATTTGCATCTACTTCTAGATGAAAGCAAAAGCAATTCCAAAGACGATATACAACACGCAGAAGAAGCTTCATATTGCAAAAATCTATAGATCTGCCGGAAAAATTGCAAAATTGCTATTTAGTTGTAATGCAGGTGCCTTCAAACATAGCTCCTTTTATATTGTCAAGTAAGGGGAAATTATTTCAAGATTTTGCCTCTCTTCTCTGTGAACAATAGATATAGTTTGTTAGTACATCATTTTCATGGTTAGAGTAGAAAAGCCGTCACCAAGTAATTCATTCTCACTGTTAATTTTTTTAGCTGATACAAAATTACTGATAGTTCACTATTCCCTTTTCTTAAAAGTCAGAAATGTTAAAGTTACACATTAGAACTGTTACTTTATAATGCCTCAAGTGTGTATTTCTTTTTCATTATTTCTTAATTTTTGTGAAAAATTAGAGTTATGTGTATTGCTTTGGCTCTGATTCCTTTTGCTTTTCAAATGAGAAAATTGCTTTAGTTCGTGTTCTTAGTTGATTTCTTGAATATGATTTTTGTTAAATTCATGTTGTGTTTCGTTTTACCATATTGGAAGAACCTAAGCAAAGGAAAAAGGGAAAAATAATTATGAGATTGTTATTGTTTAACCAAAAAAATGGGATTTCGGTTAAAGCTTTAATTTAGAAGAACTCGGGTTACTGGTAATCAAAAGAATATATGAAATAAAGTGATTTGGCCAGCAATAAGATAATCAGAAGAAAAACAAGTAAATTGGTATATTCAGATAGTATTTCGTGTCCCTACAGTTGATTCATTCTCTCCCTTTTATAGCTATTCTAGAGATATGCATTTTGCCTTTGTCATAATAAGACGATTAAAGACATTAAATGCAATATTACATAATCATTATATTTAATACTTAGTATTTAAGACTTATTAATTACTGTATCTGTACTCCCATGTAGTGCCAGATTCATTCCCCTTGATTTTTGGACTTAAATAGGTACGAGCGCTGAGTCTTTTGAATAACCGCTCATGCCTCTTCCTTTGCCTCTACTTGTATTTGTTGCAACTCGTGCCTCTTTGCCAGTTGTAATTTTTTGACCAGTCTATGTGTCATGACACGTCATCTTTACACCACTTTAATATGTAAACTCAATTTCTCCCAATACAGATAGTCCCTCCACTTGCCATTTATTCATCGATTGAATATTTGGGAAGTGGATTTCATTAGAATGAGGATTTTTGTCACCATTAATGCTAACAGAATCGATACTTCAATGGTCACATCCATTAAATGCTTTTCACACGTGTCACTTTTTCATTAGATTCGCAGTTTTGCAGCATTTTTAAGGCTTTTCCACGGCTTCACTATTCACGAAGCATTAGTTATCATTATTATGGTCCTTCCATCATTGTACCTTTTTCTTTGATGGTTGCTTATCAGTATAAATATAGTTTCCTTCTTTGTCTTTACCATATAAAGTTTTCTGAACATTCAATTTTCTCAAATCTCTGTTTGCTTCTTCATCATATTATCATGTCTTCATCAGACCCTAACCCTAGAAAGGTTCCCATTGTTGATACCTTTCCTGATGCCTCCACTAGGAGCAAAAGAGGAGGTAGGCCCCGTAGTTTAGGATCTGCACGTGGTTTTTCTATTCCTTCACCTAGTTCTGGCCCTTCTTCTAGAATTAGAGGTTCTTTTTCACAAAGATCTTCTAGGGGTAAAGAACCTTCTGAACCTCTTCGTGAGCCTTCAGTAGAAGAGATAGTTCCTGCGGAACTGTCTTTTTATCATGACAGAGAGTCTCTTAGAAACCAAGTATCTTCTTTAGATCGTGCTGATATCTACCCCACTCAAATTACTAAAGGTTTGATTTCTATAGTTCGTAGAGATTCCATTGGAATCATAATTTTCCTATTATCATTTTCAATCCGAATCAAACAATTACTTCCTACTTAACCGGATTTTCTTTTGTTTATATATACCCTTTCACTTTAGGATTTAAACCAGCTATTGGCCATGTTATCCTTGAGTTCTGTCATTTCTTTGATGTTTGCTTGGGTTAAATTGGCCCAATAATATGGAGGGTTGTTGTCTGTTTGAGGCATTTGACCAACACAGCCAGTGTGCCTTTTACTTTTCCACATCTGATCCACCCTTACTCCCCTAGACTCTTTCGCAATGAAGTTTTTACACTAGTAGTCAGGAGCAAAAGAGTTTTGGTAAGTCCTGAAGATGACAAAGACCATGGCTGGTATGCCAGGTTTGTTGCTGCCCCCACTGTTGCTTTAATGGGTGATGAGGACGTTCCCCTTCTTGAGAAATGGAATTTTGAACGTGAGTCTTCTGACTTTCTCGTACCTTTTTCTTCAAGTTTGTTGATTTTTCTTCTAATTTTGCTTTTCTTTTTCAGCAACCATGGGAGTTGTGGAAGATGTTCCCAATTTTCGTGATTGGGTAGACAAGCTATTGAAGATTGCTCCAATGGATGGTAGATCTTGGAAGATCCTTTCCCAACGATTTGGTTGGAAAGTAAAAACTCATGGTAAGAGCCTTTGTTTTATTTTATGTTACATATATTTTTTGTTTCTAAATTCAATCATTATATCAGGATTTGCTATTCAAGGAGTTATTGCCGAGGCGGTTGCGACTTCTCGTATCTCTTTGGAAAGGGCCCAAAAAAAAATCTTGAGTTCTTTATCGAAGAGAAAAGCCGTTAATGAGCAAGATTCTGAAGAAAAGGAAGACGAGGGCTCTTTGGTATCAAGGCCACGGGCTCGAAGACGCATCATTTCTTATGATGAAGAAGAAGTATCCCCCAGCCGTTCTATTCCCCTTACCGAGTCTGTTGAGGCCCTGAAAGTGATTCTTGACGATGATGTGGCTCCCGCTGCTGCTCATGCCTCTGTTGAGCAGTTTTTTATCAGCGGGTTTGGTGGTGAAGCCTCAAGCCCAGTTTTGGATGAAGCACCTCTGGCTTCTTTTTCTACACCCATGTCCGTGACTCCTTCTTTACCGATCTCGGCTGTTTCCGTTCCTCCCCTGTCTGTCTTTACTACTTGTACTGTTCCTACTTCTACTGTTCCCCCTACAGTCATTCACCATGCTGAAGTCGGCTCCTCAAGTAGGAGTGGAGCTATGAGGCAAGTGGTCATTAAAGTCACCACTGAGGGCAATCTCTTAAGAAAATCGGGTCAAGCAGATGTATGACTAAAGACCTTAATTGGACCAATTTAAAAAGCCAAGCTAGATAGCCATAACTCCTTGACTTTTATGAATGATATTATGCACGGTTTTTTAAAGGTATTCCCTTTCTCTTTTTTCCTTTGTTATGTTTTTTAAAAAAATTCTATCTTTGAGATTCTCATTTCTTTTCCTTTTTTATTGTAGGCCAATCTTATCGGTATGGAGATGATGAAAAGGATTGCCCTCTCAGAGTAATTAGTGCGCGATTCTCAATTAGAGGCGTGCAATTGGAAGGAGCAGTATGAAAGCCTTCAAATTGATGTGGAGTACTTAGAAGAAAGTAAAAGTACCTTGGAGCAGCGGGTACGGGCCTTGATTTCAGAGTTAGCAGTTGAAAAGGCTTCCTCAAGTCAAGCGGATAAAAAAAAGGCTCGTCTTGAAACCTCTTTTTTCGAGCAGCTGTCCAAGGCAAGTGAAGAGATTAGAGAGTTGAAGGCTCTCTTGGGTGAGAAAGATGCTTATGCTGGAGAGCTCGTGCAGAATTTGACTCAAGCACAAGAAGACCTCCGAGCTTCTTCTGATAAGGTTTGTGCCTTGAAAAGTTCTCATGCCTCTCTTCAAGCTTCTTACACTTCTGCCTTGGCCGAAAATGAGAAATTAAAGAATGAAATTGCTGACTGAGAAAGGGATTATGAAATCCTTAAGGATAAATCTGCCATTGAAGTGAGTTGGGCATTTTTGAATTCTCGCCGTGATACCCTAGTTGAAGCTAGCCAAGAGACTTTTGATTTGGAATCTGAGTTAGCTAAAATCAATGAAACTATTGAGAAAGCTCAGCAAACTCAAGATTTTCCTTCTCTCGTGGACGAAGCTTCCGTGAATGTTGAAGTTGATATGGGTATCCCAACTCCTTCAAGTCCAGTTGAGCCCGCTGCTGTAAACCCAGTTGAGCCCGCTGCTGTTGATGCATCTTCTTCCGCTCCTACATCTTCTTAGTGATAAGTTTAAGTCATTTGAATTTTTTTGTGTTGTTTTGTTTTTTGGAAAAATTGTGGTAAAACCCTTGGCCTCATTTGAGGGTTTGTTTTGGAAATTCAAGTCCCCGGTCCTTTCATGGGGCAATTTGTATAAACAATTCGCAGTTTATGACTAAGTTCGTACTTAGTCTTAAGCTATTTAAGAAGTTTTCTCGTTACTATCTTGAACTTTTGTTTAGTTTATTCTTGCCTTTATTTCTAAGGACTTATAGAATAATTTGCATTTTTATTCTTTAAAAATGCTTCTATTAATTTCATGAATATTAATCATGAATTTTACAAAAGAGGACCCTTTTATATTCGACACTTAATAAAGAAGACGTCTCATCTTCATAATGGTGTTAACATATGATAAAAGAAATAGGATTATACATGTTTCTTTGAAATAATTTTGACAAGTTTTTATTTGAACTTTGTCTAGTTTTGAATAACACTTTACACGTATTTGAATTACATCTATAACTTTCTCGTAACTGTTTTTCTTGTAACAGATTTAAAAAAAATAAACACAAGGTTTTTATCTATAACCTGTTTCAGTCGTGACTTTGCTCTGCACTTGACTCATTCAATGAGTAAACTTTATTTTCTTTGCCTTCCTTATACACATGTCCGTGTATATTATGTAGTCCTCCAAGTGTTTGAGTGTTGAAGTATGAAGCCTCGAGCGCTTGACTGTTCCTCTCATTTGGTCCTTTCCCTGTAAAAGAGAAACATACGAGACTCGGAGGTACGATTATAGATGCAGACTGCTTAACCCGTTTGAATTTCTATCAGAATAATTGTAACTCTAGGCCAGGAAATTTAATTTATTCTACATGCCTTGCAGGTCGTGACTCATCATTTAGTACGGGTTAACGTTTTTCCTATCATCTAAAATTGTTAGTAAAATTTTAACAATTCAAAAATTAAATTTTAAAATATGGATACCTGACCGTGGGTATTCTTCATAAATAATATCTCTTCAGATGAACGACGTTCCAATGTGAAGGTAGTATCTTGTCATCCATTGTTTCCAGTTCGATGCTCCTTTACCTGCAATATCATGAATTCTATAGGGTCCTTCCCATGTTGGACTTAATTTCCCCGAGTTTGCTGCCTTCGTAGATTGAAAAACCTTTTTGAGTACAAAGTCCCCAATTTTGAAGAATCTGAGGCGTGCTTTTCTGTTGTAGTATCGTTCTATGACCTGCTTCTGTGCTGCCATTCTTATTAGTGCAGCTTCTCTTCTTCCTTCAAGTAAATCAAGATTTACATGCATTTCCTTTTCATTAGATTCTTCTGTCGCCTGTGTGAATCGTGTACTCGGCTCTCCTATCTCAACAAGTATTAAAGCTTCAACTCCATAAACCAATGAAAGTGATGTTTTTCCTATACTTGTTTTTGTTGTTGTGCGATATGCCCATAAAATACCAGGTAACACTTCTAGCCAATTACCTTTGGATTCCTCTAAACGCTTCTTTAAATTGTTGATAATGACTTTGTTTGTTGACTCAGCTTGCCTATTACCCACCAGATGATAGGGTGTAGACGTAATCCTTTTAATCTGCTAACTTTAAAAGAATTCCGTAATTTGAGTGCCTATAAACTGTGGACCATTATCAGAAATGGTTTCCTTTGGCACACCGAATCGGCATATGATATTCCGCCAAATGAAATCTTTAACTTCCTTTTCTCGTACCTTTTTAAATGCTCCCGCCTCTACCCATTTAGTAAAATAATCAGTGAGAACGAGCAAAAATTTTACCTGTCCTTTTGCTTGCGATAGTGGACCCACGATATCCATCCCCATTTCATAAATGGCCACAGTGCAATACTGGATGTAATAACTCTGCAGGCCTATGCATATTATTACCGTACCTTTGGCATTTATCACATTTAGCCATGAAACTTTGCGCTTCTTCTTCCATTTTGGGCCAATAATAACCTGCCCTAATTAAGGTTCTTACCAATGACCTTCCTCCTGCGTGATTCCCATAATGCCCCTCGTGTGTTTCTCTCATTACGTATTCCATCTGAGAAAGTCCGAGGCATCTTGCTAAGGGACCACCGAACATTTTTCAGTAAATATTGCCTTGCTTTAAGCAATACCGAGCATCCTTTTTTCGAAGCACATGAGCTTTCTTCTTATCTTCAGGGACGGTACCATACTGCAAAAAAGCAATAATCTCGTTCCTCCAATCCCAAGTTAAGTTATTAAAATTTACCTCATTCTTATCGAGGTCGAGAACTGAATGAAACAAATGAATAACTGAAGTATTTTCATTGCTTGCCACGTCCGCCGCATATGCAAGGTTAGCTAGGGCGTCGGCTTTAACATTTTCATCCCTTAATATTTGTGTTACTTTCCAGGTTTGAAATTGCTTTATCAAATCCCTTACCTTCTCTAAGTATTGCTGCATCCTTGCTTCCCTGGCCGTATAAGTCCCCAGCATTTGATTAAATATGAGCTGTGAATCGCTTTTGATTATAATCTAATTTATGCCAAGTTCTCGTGCCAGTTATAAACTTGCAATCACAGCTTCATACTCTACCTTATTGTTAGTTATAGAATGACATTTTATAGCTTGTCGAATAGTTTCACCCGTAGGTGGTACCCAAACAATCCCTAAACCAGCGCTCTTTACGTTAGATGAACCATCAGCAAACAAGGTCCAAGTTCCTGGGTTAGCTCCGTTGAACACCTGCAACTCTTTTTCTGCTTCTAATTGCATCTCTTAGCTAAAATCAGCCACGAAATCAGCTAACACTTGAGATTTTATAGCAGTTCTAGGTTGGTAGGTGATATCATATTCACTTAATTCTATAGCCCATTTAGCTAACCTACCTGACAATTCATGCTTATGTAATATATTGCGTAATGGATAAGCAGTTACTACAACAATAGGATGACATTGAAAATAAGGCCTTAATTTTCTAGATGCCATGATTAATGCAAGTGCAAGCTTTTCTAATTGAGGGTACCATGTCTCCGCATCTAACAAAGATTTGCTAACATAATAGATCGGAGATTGTTTACCTTGGTCTTCACGGACTAAAACAACACTTACCGCTACTTCTGAAACAACAAGGTAGATGAGCAGTCTTTCCCCAGCCTTTGGTTTTGCGAGCAATGGTGGATTGATAAGTATGTCTTCAAATTTTTGAGTTCTTGTAGACATTCCTCGTTCCATTCAAAGTGATCTTGCTTTTTAAGAGCTGAAAAGAATTTAAAGCACTTTTCTGATGATTTAGAAATGAATCTTCCTAAGGTTGCAATTCTTCCTGTCAACCTCTGCACTTCTATTTTTGCTTGAAAGCATATCAGGAATTTCTTCAATAGCCTTAATCTGTGCGAGATTCACTTCAATACCATGGTTAGAAACAAGAAAACCCAAAAACTTACCTGATGCGACACCAAATGCACATTTCTTCGGATTTAATTTCATATTAAATTTGCGCAAAATCAAAAATGTATCAGACAAGTGTGATATATGATCTCTCGAATGTTGAGTTTTAACGAGCACATCGTCTATATAAACCTCCATGGTTTTTCCCAGATGTTCTTGAAACATTTTAGTAACCAGCCTTTGATATATTGCACCAGCACTTTTGAGACCAAAATACATTACTTTATAATAGTAAGTCCCCCTGTCTGTTATGGATGAAGTTTTTTCCTCATCAACTGGATCTATTTTGATCTGATTGTACCCTGAATATGCATCTAAAAAACATAATAGTTCATGCCCTGCAGTAGCATCAATTAGCTGATCTATATGTGGAAGTAGAAAAGAATCTTTGGGACAAGATTTATTAAGGTCTGTGTAATCCACACAAACTCGCCACTTACCATTCTTTTTAGGAACTACAACAGTATTGGCTAACCAATTAGGATACTTTACCTCGCAGATGGATCCAATCTTTAGCAATTTTTTAACCTCTTCTTGAATCACCTGATTCTTGAAAGTTCCTTGCTTTCTTTTCTTTTGTTTGACAAGAGGGTATGTCGGGTTTTCATTCAATTTGTGACTCATTACCTCCGGTGGTATTCCTGTCATGTCAGATTGGGACTAAGCAAAACAGTCCACGTTAGTTTTTAAAAATTCAATTAACTTACCTCTCATGACTTGGCTTAGATTGGTCCCTACGTAGACTTTCTTATAAGGCCATTGTGCAAATACCACCACAGCCTCCAGTTCTTCAATTGTTGTTCTGTTATTTTAGTTTTCTTCTGGTTCTTGAATGCTATCAGGCCTTGAATCCACATCTGTCCGCCCTTGTTCAGTTGAGGTTTGGGCTGTGACGCCCTCAACTGTCTTCTGTGATTGCTATTTTTTTTTGATTACTTGAATCTGCTACAGATTTGATGCTCCTGGATGTATGTTGATCTCTGCGGATTTGACATATTCCCCATGATGATGGAAATTTAATAACTTGATGCAAGGTTGAAGGAACGGTATCCATTTCGTGGATCCATGATCTCCCAAGGATCATATTGTAAGTCATCTCCATATCTACTACTTGAAACTTTGTAACTTTGACAACTCCTTCTGCGAATGTGTTGAGTGTTACCTCTCCTTTTGTCACAACACTAGAATTGCAGATAAAGTATGCGCCTTTGGTAATTGCATCTTACGTAATACTCTTAACAAAATAATGTTGACGAAACTACCTGGATCAATCAAAACTCGTTTCACATTAGTATCATGCACAATTAATGATATTACTAGGGCATCGTTATGAGGGGATACTACGCCATCCCCATCAACATCATCAAATATAATACTGTCTTCCTCTAATACATGTCGCACCCGTTTCCCTTGAGTAATTGTGACTTTAGAAATTTTATTAGCTGCAGTGTACATTACGCCATTGACGGTCCTTTTGGGAGAAGGTGGTTTAGGGGGGTTTCTGCCTATTCTTCATGTAAGCTTGCTTACCTTTCTCACTGAATAACTCGGTGAGATACCCTTGTTTTAATAAATGATCAACTTCACTTTGTAAAAATCTACAGTCTGCTGTTTTATGCCCGTGATCATTATGAAACTCACACCAATGATCAGGGTTGCGCTTGTTTGGATTTGATATCATCTCTTTTGGCCACCGTACCTTGTCACCCATGCTTCTCAAAATAGCTACGAGCTCGGAAGTGCTCACATTGAAATTGTAACCGCCAAATCTTGCCTTTAAATTTCTATCATCATCTCGTGACTCATTAGTGTTTCGATCATTCCTAAACCTTGATGAAGATCCTGACTCTCTATTCCATGATCTATGATCATACCTTTGATTGTCCTGTTTTCACCGTGAATCCTTTCCCGCAGGTCCCATGTATGGCTCGTACCTGTTTTTATCGGACCGTTTTTCGGTTTTCGCCCGTCTCGAACTTACTTTTTGTTCTTTTTGGAATCGTGGAACAGTATCTTCTTCTATCCTTAGCTTAGTTCTATACCTGTTGTAAACGTCATTCTATGTTGTAGCTAGAAATTCACGAAGACTTTCCTTGAGTCGCCTCATAGCTTCTAAACTCTTTTCATTCAAATTACTTGTGAAAGCTATAGCTGCCCAATTATCAGGTACACGTGGTAATGTCATTCTTTCACGTTGGAATCTGTCCACGAACTCCCTAAGAAATTCTGAATCTCCTTGCTTGATTTTGAAAATATCTTCCATTTTTTTCGACTTTTTGAGCTCCCGAGTGTGCCTTGATGAAAGAATCTGCAAGTTCAGCAAAAGAATTTATAGAATTTTCGGATAAAAGAGAATACCATGTTAATGCACCCTTGGTGAGTGTTTCACCGAATTTTTTGACTAATACTGATTCAATCTCCTGCTTGATCAAATCGCTGCCTTTTACGCCTATTGTGAATCCAGTCACGTGGTCTCGTTGGTCTGTTGTTCCATCGTATTTTGGAATATCAGGCATTTTGAATTTCTTTGGAATCGGGAGGGGAGCATCACTTGGCTTCCAGGGTTGTTGCGAATATTTATCCGTATATATCCCTTTGATTACGGGTGGCACCACAGGTATTTGCTCTATGCGGTCACTTTGCTCCTTGAGCTGTTTCTGCAATGTTAGTACTAAATTTTGTAAATTAGAATTGACTAAGTTACCTGGTTCTCCCTCCTGTAATTCGCTGGAGATTCCACCACTACCTGAATTAACAAGCCCGGAACGAGAGTTCTCCAAAGTGTTGTTATTTGGAGTGGGTTTGGGTGGTGCAGCAGGTAACTGGCTAGCAAAAGCTTCAAGAGCTTTATTGACCTGTGCAGCAATTAGTTTCTGCAAAGCTTTATCGATAGCTTCAACATTTTCAAATTGAGTGTTCCCATTTGTATGAGATCCATCAGGAGAACCTTCACGAGACCGTTGAGGAGAGCCTCGTGGAGTAGGGACCGGAGTTTGATTATCTTGTAGATTTCCCTGAAGTTGTTGGTTTCCTTAGTTTCCGTGAACGTTGTCATTGTTGTTCGACATGGTTGATGCAACAAGGAAAGTTAAGCTAAAAGAGGATAGATTATCGGATTCCCGGCAACAGAACCAATTTATTTAACAAAAAAAATGGGATTTCGGTCAAAGCTTTAATTTAGAAGAACTCGGGTTACTGATAATCAAAAGAATATATGAAATAAAGTGATTTGGCCATCAATAAGATAATCAGAAGAAAAGCAAGTAAATTGGTATATTCAGATAATATTTTGTGTCCCTACAATTGATTCATTCTCTCCTTTTTATAGCTATTCTGGAGATATGCATTTTGTCTTTGTCATAATAAGTCCATTAAAGACATTAAATGCTACATTACATAATTATTGTATTTAATACAGATTTTCTAACGTTTTTAGTATTTAAGGCTCATTAAATACTGTATTTGTACTCCCATGTAGTGCCAGATTCATTCCCCTTAATTTTTGGACTTAAATAGGTACAAGCGCTGAGTCTTTTGAATAACCGCCCGTGCCTCTTCCTTTGCCTCTGCTTGTATTTGTTGCAACTCGTGCCTCTTTGCCAGTTGTAACTTTTTGATCAGTCTATGTGTCATGACACGTCATCTTTACACCACTTTAATATGTAAACTCAATTTCTCCCAATACAGTTATCATTTCTTGTGTGTTAATTATTATATTAGCATTGATCGTGAATATACTTTTCTTAATCGATGCAGATATGGTTCTCTGTTTTCTTTTATTCTTTTTTTTTGGTTTTAAACTTTCAACTTAGATTTCAGTTATGGTTATGGATGCTTTGAGTATATTGATATTGAGGCTAAGAAAGAAAAATATTTGGTGGTTAAGAAAACTGGAAAGTATATTTTATGCTGAATTAGTTTGAGTTATGCTCTTAACTAATTCAATAAGGCTTTTCTTTGTCTTTCCAAAACACCAAGTCGATTAGTCAAATCTCTTCAATTTTTTTTGATGTATGATAACAATTCTTGGTATCCTCCAGAATGATAAGGTAAGCAAGAATATCACTGCTTTGTTTGATTTATCTTTGTACATATTTTAATTTTAAATTTGATAGGAGTTATAGGTTCTAACTTCAATATCTATTTCAGGTTATTAAACAAGTACCATAGTCGGCACACTTTGAGAAAGAAAGAAGGGAAATAGACGAGGTCATTCTATCTACAAGATAGTAAACTGTTAACTTTTTATGTATTGGATGTTTACAATATGATTTACACAACGTAGTTATTTTTAAAATGAATAAAGAAGAATGGATACAATAATTTGAGTAGAATTCATTTTATTTGGCATGCTTGTCTCTTTTGAACTAAATTTCAGGTCAGCTTTTGGAGCTTTTAGTTGATGTAAATAACTCCCACTTTTCTGTTGAGATGCTTTGAGTTGTATATAATTGAGCCTATTAGGTAATAAATGCTTCAGATCATACAAGATCAGAAGTCTTAACTTGCTTACAGATGTTCTTGCTTGATTTATTTGTTTAGCTCACCAGGTTCAAGATATAGCCTTTTTTAGATTATAATAAAGTACACATGTTAATTATAGGTGAATTCTTTTACATAGTAGTGATATATGTTCTTTGGCAGATATGATAGCAAAATAGCAATACTTTGGTAGACTTTGATTATGATATTTTATGTTTGTTCAAGTTGGATAGGATTATTGTGACGACCCGACCAGTCGTCTCATGAGTTACTGCTCCGTTTCTCCCATTTTTACTTCAAATTGCTTTGTATTCTGGTTCTATAAGTGATCGGGTTGATTGGTTAGGGTTCGGAAAGGATTTGATTAGAATTGAGACAATTAGTCTCTTTAGAGTAAGTTTAAGTTGGAAAAGTCAACCGGATGTTGACTTGGGTGTTAGAGGGCTCGGATGTGAGTTCTGATGGTTCGTATAGTTTAGGGAGGTGATTTGGGTCTTAGAAGCGTGATTGGAATGAGTTTTGGAGGTTTAGAGAAGATTTAGGCTTGAATTGGCGAAGTTGTTATTTTGGCGATTTCCGATTGGTAGGCGAGATTTTGATATAGAGGTCGAAATAGAATTCCGAGAGTCGTAGTGGCTCCGTTGTGTCATTTAGGATGTGTGTGCAAAATTTCAGGCCATTCAGATGTGGTTTGGTTGGATTTTTGATCAAAAGCGTAATTTTGAAGATTTTAGAAACTTAAGCTTGAATTCGATGTGTTTTGGTTGATTTGATGTTGTTTGAGGTGTTTTGAAGATTGTTACAAGTTTGAATGAGATTTTAGGTTATGTTGGAGCCTTTGGTTAAGGTCCCGGGGGCCTCTAGTGAGTTTCGAGAGGTTGAACAAATCATTTTAAGTTAAGGAAAATTGTAGATTTTGGGTTCCAACAGTTGCAGACATTTTGGTCTTCGCGTTCGCGAATGGACCCTCACGTTCACGAAGGGTCAGGAAGGGATGCGTCAGGTTTGGCCTTCGCGTTCACGAAGGGGAGTCCTGCGTTCGCGAAGGGCCGGGATTGTAAGCATCGCGTTCGCGAGAGGGTTGGTCGCGTTCGCGTAGGTTTGTGAGGCTAAGACATCGCGTTCGCAATGGTAGGGTCGCGTTCGCAAGAGTTTTGGTCAGCGGAATGTTTGTGCTTCGTGAACGCGAGGTTTTGACCGCGTTCGCGAAGAAGGAATTAATGCCTGGGCAGAAGGTTTTTAAGCTCGTCTTGTCCGCGATTTTGGGGCTTATTTCCTCTATAGTTGGTCGTTTTTGGAGCTTTTTGAAGGAGATTGAAGAGGGATTTAAGGGGAAACACTTGGAGGTAAGATTCTTAGACTAAAAACTCGATTATTATTTGAATTCCACCTAGTAAATAATGGAATCTAAGCCAAAAATTAAAGAACGAGGGCTTGAAATTGGAGACCTAAAATTTGGGATTTGAAGGGTCATTTGTGGATGGATTTTGATGTTCTTGGTATGTATGAACTCGTGGGGAGATAAGAAATCCATTGATGTAAAAATTTTCGAATTTCGAGACGTGGGGCTGAGGGTCGGGTTTTGGTAATTTCGGAATTTGTGTCATATTTTGATTTTTTTCGCTTGGGCTTCGTTCCCTTAGCATATTTTGACGTTCTCGTTCTGATTTTGGATAGATTCGACGCGAGTGGAGGACGATTCGAGGGGAAAAGGCATCACGAGCTAGAGATTTCACCGGTTTGAGGTGAGTAACGATTGTAAATGATGCTCTGAGGGTTTGAAACCCCGGATTGCACATCGTAGTACTATATTGAGGTGAGACACACGCTTGATGACGAGCGTGGGGTCGTGCACTATTAGGGATTGTGACTTAGTCTATCCTGATTGATGATTTTATCACGTATTTGACTGAAATCTATTTGCTATCATCATTATTTGGACTGAATGCCATATTTGGGACTTGTACAAATTAATTGAACTCTTTGGGGATTTTTATTGATATTGTCTCACTGTTTTGAATTTATACTTGAACTCAGTCATGTTATTTTCCACTATTTTCATACTCAGCCATGTTTACTCAGTTTTAATACTTTAATGCTATTTTAAATGATGTTTGGGCTGAGAAACACCGTTTTACTATCGTTCGAGTGGCTTGTGAGGATTTTTAATTGAGTAAGGCCGATGGCTTATAATGTGAGGAAACACTGATATTGATTTGAGGCCGAGGGCCTGAGATATGTACGCCACGAGGTGGCTTGATATTGATATGAGGCCGAGAGCCTGTTTATGATGGCACGAGATGGTTGGATATTTCGCTTGGGCCATAAGGGGCCCCTCCCGGAGTCTATACACCCATAGTGAGCGCGAGTACTCATTGTGATATGAGATTGAGCCCGAGGGGCTGGTATTGTTCTCAGATGTTGTGCGAGGGGCGGTTTTGTTGATATAGTGTCTGAGGGGCGAACCTTTACTTGTTTATTTCTCCTTAACTTCCTATCAATTATATGCTTACTTGTTAAAAAAGGATTTTACTTATCTTTTAACTGATCTACTGTTTTTAAATGATTTTACTGCTTCGTTATGGAATGCCTTGTGCCTTACGTGTTTTCTCGCTTTCAGTCTTTATTTACATTTGTTACTCACTGAGTTTGAGCACTAACTTTACTCCCTGCACCCTATGTGCAGATTCAGGCATAGTTGGTCCCGCTCCCGAGTGCTGATCATTTCCAGCTTCAGATGGATCCGAGGAATCTTTAGGTAGTTGTTTGTGTTCGCAACCCGAAGCTCCTCCTTATCTTATCAGTTTATGTCTTTAGTTTTTTATATCAAACATTGTAGTCTTCCGAGTATTTCAGATTTGTTTAGATGCTCATAACTTGTGACACCCCGGTATCGGGCTGTGTTTGAGTTGTATTCCGTACATTATACTATCTTTTGCTTAGACTTTGGCTTATTTACTCCTTCTTAGACTATTTATTACTATTTAACTGTTTTAAAAAGTGAATTAGGTTTATTTGGCTAGCCTTGTCTTCACGAGAGATGTCATCACGACCGGGTCCGGGTTTAGGGTCGTGACAAGTTAGTATCATGAGTTACCACTCTGTTTTCCCCATATATGCTTCTAATTGCTTTGTATTATGGTTCTATATGTGATCAGATTGATTGGTTAGGGTTCAGAAACGATTTAGTAAGAATTGAGACAATTAGTCTCTTTAGAGTAAGTTTAAGTTGGAAAAGTCAACCGGATATTGACTTGTGTGTTAGAGGGCTCGGATGTGAGTTCCGATGGTTCGGATAGCTTCGGGAGGTGATTTGGGTCTTAGGAGCATGATCGGAATGGGTTTTGGAGGTTTAGAGAAGATTTAAGGTTGAATTGGCGAAGTTGTTATTTTGGCGATATCCAGTTGGTAGGTGAGATTTTGATATAGGGGTTGGAATGGAATTTCGAGAGTTGCAGTAGCTCCGTCATGTCATTTGAGATATGTGTGCAAAATTGCAGGCCATTCGGACGTGGTTTGGTTGGGTTTTTGATCAAAAGCATAATTTTGAAGATTTTTAAAAACTTAAGCTTGAATCCGATGTGTTTTGGTTGATTTGATGTTGTTTGAGGTGTTTTGAAAATTGGTACAAGTTTGAATGAGGTTTTGGGTTATGTTAAAGCCTTTGGTTGAGGTCTCGGGGACCTCGGGTGAGTTTCGAGGGGTTGAACGGATCATTTTAAGTTAAGGAATATTGTAGATTTTGGGTTCCAACAGTTGCAGTCATTTTGATCTTCGCGTTCGCGAGTGGACCCTCGCATTCGCGAAGGGTCAGGAAGGGAGACGTCAGGTTTGGCCTTCATGTTCGTGAAGGGTAGTCCGTCGTTCCAAAGGGTCGGGATTGTAAGCATCGCGTTCGCAAGAGGCTTGGTCGCGTTCGCGTAGGTTTGTGAGGCTGAGGTATCGCGATCGCGATGGTAAGGTCGCATTCACAAGAGTTTTCGTCAACGGAAAGTTTGTGCTTCGCGAACGCGAGGCTTTGACCGCGTTCGCGAAGAAGGAATCAATGCCTGGGCAGAAGGTTTTTAAGCTCGTCTTGTCCGTGATTTTGGGGCTTATTTCCTCCATAGTTGGTCATTTTTGGAGCTTTTTGAAGGTGATTGAAGAGGGATTCAAGTGGAAACACTTGGAGGTAAGATTTTTGGACTAAAAACTCGATTATTATTCGAATTCCACCTAGTAAATAATGGAATCTAAGCCAAAAACTAAAACACTAGGGCTTAAAATTGGAGACCTAAAATTTGGGATTTGAAGGGCCATTTGTGGATGGATTTTGATGTTCTTGGTATGTATGAACTCGTGGGGAGATAAGGAATCCGTTGATGTGAAATTTTTGAATTTTGAGACGTGGGCCCGAGGGTCGGGTTTTGGTAATTTCGAGATTTGTGTCATATTTTGATTGTTTTTGCTTGGGCTTCATTCCCTTATCATATTTTGACGTTCTCGTTCTGATTTTGGATAGATTCGATGCCATGTTTACTCAGTTTTAATACTTAAATGCTATTTTAAAAGATGTTTGGGCTGAGAAACACTGTTTTACTATCGCCTGAGTAGCTTGTGAGAATTTTTGACTGAGTAAGGTCGAGGGCCTATGTTGTGAGGAAAACACTGATATTGATTTGAGGTCGAGATCCTGTTTATGATGCCACGAGATGGCTGGATATTGCGCTTGGGCCGTAAGGGGCCCATCCCGGAGTCTGTACACCCACAGTGAGTGTGAATACCCATTGTGATATGAGATTGAGCCTGAGGGGCTGGTATTGTTCTGAGATGTTGCCCGAGGGGCGGTTTTGTTGATACAGTGCCCGAGGGGCGAATCTTTACTTGTTTATTTCTTCCTTAATCTACTTGTCGATTACCTGTTTACTTGTTGAAAAAAAGAATTTTACTTATCTTTTCACTGGTTTACTGATTTCAAATGGTTTTACTGCTTCATAATAGAATGCCTTGTGCCTTACGTGTTTTCTCGCTTTCAGTCTTTATTTACATTTGTTACTCACTGAGTTGGAGTACTCACTTTACTCCCTACACCCTGTGTGCAAATTCAGGCGTAGCTAGTCCCGCTCCCGAGTGCTGATCATTTCCAGTTTCAGGCGGATCCGAGGAGTCTTTAGGCAATTGTTGGCGTTCGCAGCCCGAAGCTCCTCCCTATCTTATCACTTTATGTCTTTAGTTTTTTGTATCAAACATTGTAGTCTTCCGAGTATTTAAGATTTGTTTAGATGCTCATGACTTGTGACCCTGTTATCCTTGAGTTCTGTCATTTCTTTGATGTTTGCTTGGGTCAAATTGGCCCAATAATATGGAAGGTTGTTGCCTGTTTGAGGCATTTGACCAACACAGCCAGTGTGCCTTTTACTTTTCCATATCTGATCCACCTTTACTCCCCTAGACTCTTTCGCAATGGAGTTTTTACACTTGTAGCCAGGAGAAAAAGAGTTTTGGTAAGTCCTGAAGATGACAAAGACCGTGGCTGGTATGCCAGGTTTGTTGCTGCCCCCACTGTTGATTTAATGGGTGATGAGGACGTTCCCCTTCCTGAGAAATGGAATTTTGCACGTGAGTCTTCTGACTTTCTCATACCTTTTTCTTCAAGTTTGTTGATTTTTCTTCTAATTTTGCTTTTCTTTTTCAGCAACCATGGGAGTTATGGAAGATGTTCCCAATTTTCGTGATTGGGTAGACAAACTATTGAAGATTGCTCTAATGGATGGTAGATCTTGGAATATCCTTTCCCAACGATTTGGTTGGAAAGTAAAAACTCATGGTAAGAGCCTTTGTTTTATTTTATCTTACATATATTTTTTGTTTCTAAATTCAATCCTTCTTTCTATCAGGATTTGCTATTCAAGTAGTTATTGCCGAGGCAGTCGCGGCTTCTCGTATCTCTTTGGAAAGGGCCCAAAAAATAATCTTGAGTTCTTCATCGAAGAGAAAAGCCATTAGTGAGCAAGATTATGAAGAAAAGGAATACGGGGGGCTCTTTGGTACCAAGGCCACGGGCTCGAAGACGCATCATTTCTTATGATGAAGAAGAAGTATCCCCCCGACGTTCTATTCCCCTTACCGAGTCTGTTGAGGCCCCTATAGTGATTCTTGACAATGATGTGGCTCCCGCTGCTGCTCATGCCTCTGTTGAGCAGCTTTTTATCAGCGGGTTTGGTGGTTAAGACTCAAGCCCAGTTTTGGATGAAGAACCTCTTGCTTCTTTTTCTACACCCATGTTCGTGACTCCTTCTTTACCGATCTCGGCTATTTCCGTTCCTCCCCTGACTGTCTTTACTACTTCTACTGTTCCCCCTTCAGTCATTCACCGTGCTGAAGTTGGCTCCTCAAGTAGGAGTGGAGATATGAGGCAAGTGATCATTAAAGTCCCCGCTGAGGGCAATCTTTTAAGAAAATCGGGTCAAGCAGATGTATGGCTAAAGCCCTTAATTGGACCAATTGAAAAAGCCAAGCTAGAGAGCCATAGTCCTTGACTTTTATGAATAATATTGTGCACACTTCTTTAAAGATATTCCCTTTCTCTTTTTTCCTTTGTTGTGTTTATAAAAAAATTTCTATCTTTGAGATTCTCATTTCTCTTCCTTTTTTTTGTAGGCCAATCTTATCGTTACGAAGATGATGAAAAGGATTACCTTGTCAGAGTAATTAGTGCGCGATTCTCAATTAGAGGCATGCAATTGGAATGAGTAGTATGAAAGACTTCAAATTGATGTGGAGTACTTAGAAGAAAGTAAAAGTACCTTGGAGCAGCGGGTACAGGCCTTGACTTCAGAGTTAGCAGTTGAAAAGGCTTCCTCAAGTCAAGCGGATAAAGAAAATGCTCGTCTTGAAACCTCTTTCTCCGAGCAGCTGTCCAAGGTAAGTGAAGAGATTAGAGAGTTGAAGGCTCTCTTGGGTGAGAAAGAGGCTTATGCTGGAGAGCTCGTGCAAAATTTGACTTAAGCACAAGAAGACCTCCGAGCTTCTTCTGATAAGGTTTGTGCCTTGGAAAGTTCCCATGTCTCTCTTCAAGCTTCTTACACTTCTTCCTTGGCTGAAAATGAGAAATTAAAGAATGAAATTGCTGACTGGGTAAGGGATTATGAAATCCTTGAGGATAAATCTGCCATTGAAGTGAGTTGGGCATTTTTGAATTCTCACCGTGATACCCTAGTTGAAGCTAGCCAAGAGACTTTTGACTTGGAATCTGAGTTAGCTAAAATCAATGAAACTATTGAGAAAGCTCAGCAAACTCAAGATTTTCCTTCTCTCGTGTCCGAAGATTCCGTGAATATTGAAGTTGATGTTTCTCCTGTACTTGTTTTTGTTGTGGTGCGATATGCCCATAAAATACCAGGTAACACTTCTAGCCAATTACCTTTGGATTCCTCTAACGCTTCTTTAAATTGTTGATAATGACTTTGTTTGTTGACTCAGCTTGCCCATTACCCACCAGATGATAGGGTGTAGACGTAATCCTATTAATCTGCCAACTTTGAAAGAATTCCGTAATTTGAGTGCCTATAAACTAAGGACCATTATCAGAAACGGTTTCCTTTGGCACACCGAATCGGGATATGATATTCCGCCAAATGGAATCTTTAACTTCCTTTTCTCGCACCTGTTTAAATCCTCTTGCCTCTACCCATTTAGTAAAATAATTAGTGAGAACGAGCAAAAATTTTACCTGTCCTTTTGCTTGCGGTAGCGTGGTTGGGATGACCTGTTTTTGTTTTGCAATTCTTATTGGAGGTCGTCTAATGTTTACTTCCTCCTTGACCTTTTCATCCCAACTCTTCTTTCTTGTATGAGCCTTGTTAGTTTTTTCACTATGCATAGGTGACAAATCTCCTTTTCTTGGTTCCTCTGCCCGACATTGTTGCAAAATTGCATCTTCTTCTCCTTCCTCATACATATCTCTTCCCATATTCACTGGATGCAGAAGATTGTCGTCGAGTTCATGTGTCACCAACGCATTTACTTCTTGTGTATTTGCTAAGGCTGTAGTGTTTTGAAGATGTTCTATGGCTTGCATGTTATTCCTATTCTTAGTCACATTTCCAGTGCTTGCAGCTTGCATTGAACTTAAATAGTTTAGAGGTTTAGGGCTTACCAAAGCATCGAGTAACTTTCTATCCTCCAAAGAAATAAGTGAAGCCTGCTGCAAAGCATCGTGTTGTTGTTCAAAATTTGGAGACATTACTGCAGCCCCTGCGATACTTTCATTTTGCTACTGCTGTCGGAGTGGACTGCTTGCAAGCTGCACTTGCTGTCCATGCGCAAAATTTATTTACTGCTGCCCAGAAACAATAGCATGGAGGACATTAGTAGGTGTAAAATTGTATTTTACAGCCATTGTATTGTTACTTCCAGTAACTACTGCTTTGTGCATCGACGAAATTTCGATCTCCTTCGAAACTGCTGCATTACTAAGCTTTTGTTGCTGCCCGGCAGGTACCAAAACAGCAGCATTAGGACTCAAACCTTTCTTGATTTGCACTCTTTGATAATAGCTTGAAACTTGATCCTTGTGCACCTCCACTGCCCCTTCATTTGAAGTATATGAACAATGATCTGCTTCCTCCTCAGAAACACTCAGGTTGTCAAAAATAGTGTCTTCCCCGTGTTCACGTTGATCAGCCCATGTTTTGCGAGTAAGGAAAAATTCACTCGTCATATCTTGTTGTTCCTTGGAATCAAGCATTTTATTTGCATAGTTTGCTTGAGATATTGCAGCCATACTTTTCTCTACCTGTTGGTTATTTCCAGTAGATAAAAGTTGCTGCCCAGAATCGCCATCTCTCTCACCAAACGATTCCATTGACTGGGATGGAATGTCATGAACGGTGGTATTCAATGTAACCAATGGAGCATGGATCTTTGGAGTTGTGTTTATGAACATCGCTGCCTGAGCATCCTTTACCATCTTGGCCAGATCTGGATTGGATATCTTTAAAGTTGGTGAGGCTGCATTATGTACTCCCCAGCCTTTTGCTCGTCAACAGGAACAAGAGCAAGATCCTTGACGTTTGATCGGGCATCTGCGTTCTTCATGGACTGCTGTTGCTTTCCACTGCCTAGAGAATTGGGCAGCCTAATTGTTGAAATTAAATCATGATCAACCTGTTGTATGTTCATCTCAACATCCCCCAATGCAGGTTCATTCAGCAAAACATCAAAAGAGTTAGAACACCTGAGGTTGTTTGCGTCTATAACCTGATTTGTGCGACCTCGAGAATTCTTTTTGTTAGGTGACATGTTTGATCGATTTACTACAGTGAAGTCACCACCCTTAGATTGTTGCACCCCTTGAGCACCTGACTTAAAAGCATCAGTTACTTGTGTATGAGCAACAACAGATTTCACTGTAGTTGTGAGTACCTGCATAGGAGCTTCAACTGTCTCAGTTCCCTTCTTCATTGCACCTGCTATCTGCTGGTTATTAGTCGTCTCCTGTCTACCATTAATGAGCCCAACACATGTCTTAAAACCTGTTGTAGCTGCACTTCCCAAAACATCAATATCTTCAAGTTCCTGCTCCTCATTTTGCACTGGAGTAGCTATTAACTCAGCTGGTTTTTCAGTTAGATCAACTTGTGCAGCAGTAGCTTTAATAACCCCAGCAGTAGATCGATTACCAGTTGCATTCAATGCAACCTTAGCCTCCAATTGTGAACCTACCGAAACTGGTCGTTTTACAGTTTTGTCAACTTGTCCTACCACTGCTGCTGCTGCATTATTCTTGGCAAAGATTGCTCGAACAGCTGCAGCTAAAGCACTGTCATCCATCAGCCCAGGTTCAAAAGCTGAACCTTTAGAACTTCCAGCTAAATCTTGATCAACCACAGTATTTTTTGCAGCCTTCAAGTCCTGAGCAACTCTAGCAAGGGCTTCAGCAACTGGAACAATTGCACCAGGAATAGGATTTTGCCCTGTTCGATTAGCATCAGAAATTCTTTCAGCAGATCTCTGTTGGCCAGCATTAGCCTTATTTAATTCTCCATTGGTTGTTTCAGTCACATTACAGTTGCCAAATTCTTTTGCAACATCATCTACCAACTGACCAACTCTTTTGGCATTAAGGAAGTCCCTGGCATCTCCTTTTAATTTATCAACACGGGACATGTCATCGACAGAATTTTCAGCATCGTCAATCTTGTTCTTTAAAATCAGACGACACATCTCCTGTACATGGCCTTGCCATTTACAATAGATATAATAATCTGGGAGGTTATCATATATTACTTCTTGAAACACCTCAACAATCTTTCCAAATGCATTATGAACATGCTGCAAATGTATACACGTTGGTAGTTTATCTAAGAGATCGAGAATAACCTTAACTCTAGTAGTGCTAGTTCGAGATTCACCTGTGTTGCTTTGTCGATAGCGATTGGTTTACCCACTACAGTAGCTATTGAAAACAGTGATTGTCGAGCAAATAAATCTTGAGATAAGTTTGGTAATGAAATCCAAACTGCAGCCTTTGATGTTTCTTCCTTAGGATTGTATCCAACAGTCCAAGGGAAGACCCTATACTGATGTTGTTCGCCAATGTGCGAAAAATAATTTACTGCTCGAGCTAATGCATTGCCAAAATCCTCTGGTTGATCCAACCTTAACATGAGTTGACGTGGGGTAAGATGACCAATCAAGCAATGGCCTTTTATGCTTAGTATTTTTGGCAGTAAGCTTCTTAGAACATGCAAATCTGGCACTCTTGGAGATAACTTCAGCACAACTGCTTGATGCAGTCCTTCTTCAATAGCAAAACTGTCTTTCCTCCATTGTGAATTGTATTGTAGGTTCCCCATGGATAATTTGGACAGGTTTTAAAACCGGTTTTGTGGAGTTTGAGGCAGAATTATTTGTAAGTAATAGAGAGGCAAAGGTTTGTTGAATCTTGTTGCTAGGGATATGTTCACTATGATTTGGATTGGGCTCTCCCACAGCTTGAAGTTGGGGAGAGACGATGGCAGCCATGGCTTCTCAAAACTCAAATCCTGTGAGCTACAGTAAATTTCACATTAATTCGTAGATCTAGAACAATTGGTTATAATTTTGAAGATGAAACCAATTGGGTATTGTGCGCAAAGATTAGGAGCTTATTTTAACACCGAGCTTGAGATTTTCCACAGCTGGATGCCAGATTTATGGTGCGTGAATAGTGACAACGCTACTATTCACAGCTACAGTGACGACGGATTTTTGAGAGAAAAATCCTAGAGAGAGGAAACATCCAGAGTAACCTAACAAACTCATTTTAATTGGAGCAACTGTATTGTGATTTTGGACTTGGGATATGCCCGAAATTGAAATCGGAGGTCCCTTAGTTGATTTGTCTTATTTTGCCGAAAGTTACCAATTTGAATGTTTGGAAATTTCCTAGGTTTGACCGTAGGTTGACTTTACGGTTACCGGGTTCGAATTTTTGTTTTGAGACTTGGATAGGTCTTTTTTGCAAAATTTGGTGCAATTTGGAGTTTGTTTGATAGGATTCATATGCTTGGTTGTGATTCTAGAAGTTCTTGAGTTTTGTTTTGAATTTCATGTGTTTTGATGTCTGGTTCGTAGTTCTAAAAGTTATTTTGGTGTTTTGATTTTGCCAGCAAGTTTGTATGATGTTTTTATACTTGTGTGCATGTTTAGTTTAGAGCTGGAGGGGCTCGGATGAGTTTTGGGGGTGATTCGGAAGGTCTTGGATTGCTGGTGTGTTAGCTAGTGCTGCAGGTCTCGCAATTTCGATGACCTATTTGCAATTGCGTGTCCCGTTTTTGCAAAGTCGGACACGCAGATTCAACATTTGGCTAGGAGACTGTAATATTCGCAAATGCGAAGTTCCTATCACAAATGTGAGGTGGGTGGTCCTCTTTTCTGATGGGTAGGTCGCAAATGCAACTAGAATGCTAGACTTGACAATTTTCACAAATGCGAATTCTATCTCACTTTTTCCATGTGTGCTTTATCACAAATGCGATATTTTATGTCGCAAATGCGACACCTACGTACTATTGGACAGTTACCTTTTGCGGACAATTGTTTGCATTTGCAGGCATCACAATTGCGAACAAGACATCGCAATTACGACACCTGCAACTAGGTAAACGAGGGAAAATCGGGACTTAGCTTATTTTACGCTATTTCTCAACACTAATCACTCTTGAGGCAATTTTCTAAGAGTTTCTTCTTCCCAAAATCATTGATTTGGTTGGTTTGGAGGCTAATTCTAAAGAAAAAGCAACAGTTGAGCTTTGATTTGTTTGCAGAATGAGGTATCGTTGTAAAATTTGACTTGAGGGATTCAGACTTGTTGGTCTATTCGCTACGTGAATTATGTGTGAGTACGACATATATTTTGGGTGACGAGTATATATGCATTGTCATTGGGTTAAATCATGCGGGTGAAAATTATTTTATTTTATTATGTTGTTTCATTGACTATGCTTTCCATGTCTTAGTTAGATTATTACTTCTTAAATTATTTGCCTTCATAATTTGTTGGAATTTAGAAAGCTGAGTTTGGTTATCATAACACTATGATTGATGTTAAATTAGCTTCCCACCTTGCGTTGCTATTTTGGATTAGTGTTTTTGCATGGTGAGGAAGAGTGAAACACACGAAGGACGTTGTCGTGCCTCATTCGCATATACTATCATTGCTTTGAGAGATTGTGAAGATTAAAGCACGAAGGGTGATGCCGTGCACTTGGTTTCATATTATCATTTATCATACCATGTGAGTAAGATAGTAAACCCACGAATGATGTTTTCATGCCATTTCATATATCATATCGTTATTATATAGTTAGGATGAGAGTAAAAGCACGAAGGGTGATGTCATGCGATTTCACTGCCTTATTTGATTTCATGATTGGTGATTTAATTGGTTGTATTGTTGTTTTTTTTGGAAAAATACTACATGGTAATTTTGTACTTGCTGTTCTTATCGTACTTCCCTTTCTACATTTTCCCTCCCAGTTAATATTTATAATTCCCTACTTGTTATTTTTGCTGCTTTATGTGTATGTCTGCACAAGATTTTAGTAGGTGTCTTGTCACATCCTCGTCACTACCTCATGAGGGTTGGCTTGACACGTATGGAATACAATGAGTCGGTTGTAATCATGCTACACTTCTGCACTTCTTGGGCAAATACTAGTGTTGGTCCCATCGGTGTCTAGTTGTGCTTCTTCTCGGATCATTGCTACAACGGATATTTGAGGTAGAGCTACTGGCATTCGTACTCCCTGAAGTCCCCATCTATTTCTATCTTTGCTGTTTATTTTGAATAGTTGTATTCGATTAAACCATACTTGTAGACTTTTAGTTGCTCATGTACTAGTGACTCCGGATTTTTTGGAGTAGTTTAACATCGCAGTATTTACATTAATACCGTGTTCATTTATGAGTTTATTAATCGATAATTATCATCACTGTGTAATAATTGTTAAAATAGGTTAACTAACTTAATAACTCCAGGTTTCATAGAAAGTAGATATTAGGCGCCATCACGGTCTCAAGATTGGGAATTCCGGTGTCACGACCCAAACCGATGGGCCGCGATGGGCACCTGGTAGTTTACTCAACCGAGTACCAACGTAACATATCTTTCTTATTACATCATCATATACACGTGACATACGGGCCTAATAGGCCAACATGATCCTTTATAAACTCAAAACATAGGCCGACAAGGTCGTACAATCTTTCACGTACAAGACATATGTCTACAAGCCTCTAAGAGTACATAAATATCATAAAGGTCAGGACAGAGTCCCGCTATACCAAACAATACACGTCTAAATCATACTAACCAAACACGCAACTCCGAAGCAAATGGAGTGCACCAACATCTTTCGCTGAGCTGATAGCCTACTTAGAGGGATCTCGATCTGTCTATCTGGACCTGCGGGCATGAAACGCAACGTCCCTAATCAAAAGGGACGTCAGTACGAATAATGTACTGAGTGTGTAAGGCACATAAATAAGTACATAATAGACATGGAAGAAATATAGAGTAATTGAGTCAACCTGTATGTCTGGATAACTCTATAAATTATAAATTACTTTTAGCGTCATGCATATGCGTATGAATGTCATTTCGTACATAGGTACATGTTTCATAACATCATCAGCCTATTAGGGCGTCCCATCATATCATATCGGCCACTGTGGGCAAAATCATCATCGTATACCAGCTGATCAGGTGGTGGTGCGTATATAACGCCATAACCTTTCTTATATCCCATATACATATATATATACATACATATATAAGCATATATAACGCCGTTTGAATCATATTTCAACCACTATGGTCAACATCATCAACACATACCAGCTGATCAGGTGGTGCTGCGTATATAACGCCATAACCTTTTCCCATATCCCATTGACATATATTTACATATATACGCGTATATAACGCCATCTGATCATGGGTTAATGCACATGTATGAAATGCATGAAAAATATATAATAAATGTCAATATTCTTTTCGGATAAATTTATCCAACTGCATATTATTCTGAGACCACGGGTAGAAGATAATAATATTTTTCATGGGGAATCAAGGAAATAGACACCCCTACTATTTCTATGAATAGAGTAATTTATAGAAACAATGTATTTATTTGTTTTTTCAGTATAATCTGGACCATACAAAAAGAAAGAAGGGAAGGCCTTAACATACTTGCTTCTGCGAAATTCTTGAACGAAACCTATGTCTGAAGCTTTGATTGAAACGAAATTTGGACTGAAATTTTTGGACTGATATTTTGACTGTTCTTGCGTTCTTGGCTTCAACCCCATAACCAAATTCTTGTTTTAGACCCTTTTACAAAGAATTCATACCAAGCCTTTTGATAATGACTAATATTTTACAACATACGGGTCTTATTTTGCTAAGACTTGAATGTAAGCTATTGGTCACATTAATAATTAGCCATCTAGCCAAAGTGACTACTTAGTCACTTCTATTCTTTTGGCTTCTTGCCACGTGAGTGGGGGTGAGATATTAATAATTTACCCATTTATTAGTTAACTGAGTAATGTCCTTTTACCCGATAATTAATCAATTACCCGTAAAATTGAGAATTATTCCCACTTACTTAAAATGTTACTCAGTTTTAACACACCTTGTACACCTTACTATCATGGCCATGTAGTACCTTGTATGACACTAGTCCATAAATACCGGGTATTTTAGCTCGGGTCGTATTTTATCCCAAAATGCCAAACTTTGACAAAATTTATTTTCTTAGACTTGCTCCCCCTTTCACCTTCATGAATTTAGTAATCACTTGTGTAATAGCATAATCCTTATAATCCCCAAATAATCTTTTCCTTGGATTGATGCCAATTACCTTACGACAAATTCAACGTAAAATACTGCAGGGTGCAACACTGTCGTAACTTATTACTGCAAAGCGCAACATCATCGTAGTGTAATACTACAGGGTGCAACACTGTCGTAACTTATTACTGCGAAACATAACATCTCCGTAATGTAATACTGCTGGGTAGAACACTGTCGTAACTTAATACTGCAGGACGTAACACTATCGTAATATATTACTGTAGAGGGTAACACCATCGTAACATATTACTGCAGAGCATAACATTGTCGTACTATAGTACTGCGGGACGTATTATTGACGTAATATTGCGGGGTGTAACATCATTCCCCCTTTTGGAACATTCGTCCTCGAATATTGACTGATGCTCTTATCATTTTCGTAACTTATAGCTCTTGTGAATACGTTAATACTCTTCTAGACATTCAAGCAGTTGCTCTGTGAATAAATCCAAAGTCTAGGGTAGTCCCCCCTTTGGTCTTTTTGCTCATATCATGACCTATGGTCGAAATCTTCCTAATCTTGCAACTTTTGTTACCTCTTGTCATGCGGCCTGTATGACCCTGGCTTTGTAGGTGCACTTATGTGATTCATCTTTCCTTTTTCCTTTTACCTTTTAGTCGATCTATAGGCCTTACTTTGTATATACAATGCTTAATAGGATGCCTCTCTTGGCCTCTATAGGTGTATTGAAGTCCTTTGCTCGATACTTTGTAGAACTTGCAAATATGGCCATATCTTATTTCATAGATCTGGTTACCCATTCATATGACTTTACTGCATTTACATGGGTTATACTATACCATAATTTTTTGCTTTAATCTACCTTTACTGAGGTATGCTTACCAAGCTCCCACTTAGTTTTGTTGCCTATCCTTTAGGCATAAATCTCAGTCCTTCAATGCTCCTTCATTACCGTTCGTCTTAAGAATGACGGCCTAATCTCATCTCATACTTTGTGACTTTTGTCCATCCATTGTTGATTCACCTCAATATTAATCTACAATATACCACTGATAACTTGAAACTTCTTACGTCATACCTTGCCCCTAGGGTTTACGTTCCATCGAGGAATATTTGAAGTGATTTTCCTGATCCACTTAGAGGTGATACTATACTTCAATGACCGTATTTTATATCATCCCAATATGATTCACTTATGTGGGTATTTTAATCTCGTACAATCCATGAAATCCTCTTCAAATCATTACTCACTCGAAGGTATAAATGCCATCCTTTATCCATAACAATTACACACTCATTGTACTATCAGGGCAACATTCCATCTTTTCTAAATGCTACTAGTCTTAGACTCCTTTGAGTTCATTCAGGCTATACTGAGCTTTCTATAACTTAGAGAAACCATCAGCTCTTCTTGTTTTCATGGATTTAATCCTGAAGACTTATCCATTCTCGTCACCCTTTCACTTGTCGTTCCTCATTCTTACTCATGTTTTCATAAAACTTTGTCGCTCTACCATACTTAAGCTTGCGACCTATACATATCCATTTATACTATTTGCAACTTTCCTTCAACTTGCTTGCACAATAGATTTCCTTATGTTATTCTAGAACGTCAAGCGAGACATCAAATCATCTCCAACTTTTCTCTATTCTCTTAACTAGATCTCTTAGTACTTCGAAACCATAGGCTGGAAGACATGCCGCCGACGATGCCGTAATCATTCCCAGTTATTGGATCCCCATGCTTATATCCTTCTCCGAAGTATGGACTATTCACGATCTTCTGCCTTTCAACATCTCATACATTGTTCAGATTTACCTTACTTACCTTAAAATCTCGTATCATATCTTATATGTCTTTCATAACCTCCCTTCCACCTAGGTTTCATTCACGTCCATAACTTGAAGCTCTATTATAATACTCGCACCTCTAGTACATAAATAATCCGGTGGGAGCTTCGTACTGACTTCTTATGAGGCTGGTACTTCTTCTAACTGGCTTCCTTGTAGAGCCATTACAGATTATGGTTGTTGTGTTATTTCTCTTGAACATCAAATATTAAGAGTGATTCTGTCATGTTCTCAAGCACAACTTCTATAATTTTTCTAGGTCCAATAATCAGACTCTTGATTTACTTGGGTGATGTAATTCTTTAGTTTTCTCTTCCTTCTGATCAGCCTTTACGTAGTCTTAAGCTATCTTTCGATCTGTGGTTCATGATATTATTTATTCTGTTTAGCCTTTCATGGACGCTAAGGAATATGCATGATACAATCCTTCAACAATTTAATCCTTCGTTTATGACCTGGGCTCAATTCTTTCTTTTAACGTGTACCAGAATCTTCTACGGTTGTATATGATGCATATATAAAACTCCAAACCCTTATATGAATTCTTAACGCAACCAACTCTGGATCATTGATCGAGTAATTCCTTTTTTCAATCTTAGCTTTCTTTAAACGTAAGCTATTACTTTTACTGATCTTTCTACCCCCTTGTTGAGTCCATACTTCACTTATCTTAGTGCCCATATGTATTGAAATTCCATACAACTCATATGATCCTGAATATCATTTCTAACTTTACTCCCTGTCCATTAGCCACTGTAGGTGCCACTTTCTTTGGGAGTGCATACAATGTTGTTTTGAGACCGTTGTCACACGACCATTTCCTCTTTAGGTCGTTGTACTGAGGTTGAAGCCTTCTTCCTTATTTCCTCAGCTAGTCTTTCGTCGTAGTACTAAGGGAAGACCCTCTGACTCTTGCAAAGATGCGATTTATTATACTGTATTCCCGATAGAATTTTCGATATTCGTGCTCACTTGTAATTATCCTTAGTTACTTACCTCCATAATCATCTGCTTGTACAGCTGCTTCTGAACTGAAGTTTTGACTGTCTTCCTAGTGGAACTATCTTTTATTTTTGTAACACTCATACGGTACCTTTAACTACCCCAACTCCTATTTGAATATTTCTCAAGTATTACAATGTCATAATTGTGGGGCTAAATTCACTATATTGGGTTTTACTATTTTTATCTTGCACGACCTGCTATCTTGTTTTGTATCATCTTGACTAGTCATAGCTAGGCTCTTTCTGAATCAACTACTAACTACTCGTTGGCCCATCCTCATGTCAATATTCCGCAAAATCTTTCTTGTATTATTTCCTTGGTCTTAACTTACGTCTCGCACTGGCTCCTTAATTATCAATAATATCTCGGGCAGGAACCCTTACTTCTTCTCCTTGACGTCGCGTTTGCATAATGTTCTGGAATCGTAGCATATCTGTAGCATTTGGATAAGTGCAATCTCATCCCTTTCTCATTTATATCGCATTCTCCTTTTATCATTCCATATTCCCCCCTTTAAGGGAGTACTAAGAGTTGGAGCTACGACAACCTGCCTATAAATGTTTCACCTTTTCATCTTTGGCATCCTTTCACATCATAGATGACTCTTACTCACCTTGTGATAATCCTTCCGTACTAAGGATAGCAAAATCCCTTACTCACGAGGGTGAAATTTAGTATAACTGGCACATATAATCCCTTAAGCTAAATTTTCCTCACATTGCTTGTTGTAGGGAAGCGTCTTCCTGAATGATCATTTTCTGAATTTCTCATGAATCTTCTTTTGTCATCCATTCTAATATTAGCGGAACAAAATCAGAAGTTCTTATGATAGCGACTATCACCAGTCACTCAGTCCCTAATTCATGTTTAGTTTATCTTGTTCATCAATCCATACTAGTTCTATTACTTTGGGGTCTAACTTTTCTTCTTGGTAATCACGCTAGAGGTGCGAATTTATTTCTTGAAATGAGGATATAACCTTATGGCCTATACTTTTTCGTTGTCTTAAGGCCCATTACCTTTCGTCTCTTCCTTCATTTGACTATAGGTTATGTAACACTACCATTTTCATCCATGTATCACATCTTATTCATAATGCTTCCTTATCTCCCTTCTCATTACTTTGCTAATATTTTTGCATATCCCGTTTCTTGTGAAAACTTCAGTACGACATTCTTTCGCTTTTGACTTCCCTTTGCTCTATCCAATGGCTATTTGGGTTGCTCAACATCCTCGCTCTACTAGGGATGAGAGCCACACTTAAGGTAATATTTATCCCATCCAGGCTTTCACTGCCTATCTTCTGAATGCTAGTATTCACATCTAATCGTAATATTCTAGGGTGCACCATCTAGGTGTCTCACAAGAAGATCTATTGGCACATTTGTAATACCTTTCAGAAATGCCAACAAATGAAAGTAATCCATTTACCAATTTGGGTTACTCTAACCCCAACCAGATCTTGATATCCCATCCTTCTTTTAACTATACCTGTTAGCCCCCACAGGGCATAACTGAAATGGGTGTGACCAATTGTACATACCTATGTTACAGTTGAATATAACTCAAAAAGCTTATGTTCCTCTTCTTCAATTATAAATGTTGTTAACCTTCATTATCTGGGTGCCTCGTACCCTTCTTCATCTTGCTTCTTTTTCTTATTGAAACTTGTATTTATCTTTTTAATCTCTCATTGTCTTTCACCATAAAGGTGGATAGGCATTCTTGCCATAAGGCTCCTTCTCAAGAGGCTTACATCTTTTAGTACACCCATGATCTGCTAAAGACCTCACATTTACTTATCGTAGGCATTATACAAAAATTCAATTCCTCTGACTCAGATCTTCCACAACTATCTCTCTTTCCAACCTTCTTTCTGGACGTAGGCATCGTCTTATTATGAATAAAATAGAATTTCGGAACTTGGATTCTTGTAAGTGAGCTCTACCACATGATCTAGAATAAGAAGAAAGAGTGACAATCCTAAATACCTTGTAGCCTCCTGCTTATAAGTTTAGTGCACGACACACCCATAAACAAGACACTACCAGACACGGCTTGTAGAATCCTAGGACAAAACTACTCTGATACAACTTTTGTCATGACCTAAACTGATTGACCACGATGGGAACCCGGTACCTTACTCAATCGAGTACCAACGTAATGTATCTTTCTTATTACATCATCATATACACGTGACATACGGACCTAATAGGCCAGTATGATCCTTTATAAACTCAAAACATAGGCTAACAAGGCCGTACAATCTTTCACGTATAAGACATATGTCTACAAGCCTCTAAGAGTACATAAATGGAGCGCACCAAAATCTTCCGCTGAGCTCATAGCCTACTTGGAGGGCTCTCGACCCATCTATCTGGAACTACGGGCATGAAACGCAACATCCCCAGGCAAAATGAACGTTAGTACGAATAATGTATTGAGTATGTAAGGCACATAAATAAGTACATAACAAACATGGAAGAAATATAGAGTAATTGACTCAACCTGTATGTCTGGATAACTCTATAAATTATAAATTACTTTTAGCATCATGCATATGCATATGAATGTCATGTCGTGCATAGGTACATATTTCTTAACATCATCAGCCTCTGAGGGTGTCCCATCATATCGTATCGGCCACTGTGGGCAAAATCACATCGTATACTAGCTGATCAAGTGGTGGTGCGTATATAATGCCATAACCTTTCCCATATCCCATATACATATATATACATACATATATACGTGTATATAACGCCGTTTGAATACATACATATATATATGCGTATATAACGCCATTTGAATACATACCCATATGGTGGTGCATATATAGCGCCGTAACCTTTTCCCATATCCCATATACATATATTTACATATATACGCGTATATAACACCATCTGGTCATGGGTCAATGCATATGTATGAAATGCATGAAAAATACATAATAAATGTCAATATTCATTCCGGATAAATTTATCCAACTGCATATTATTCTGAGACCACGGGTAGAAGATAATAATATTTTTCATGGGGAATCAAGGAAATAGACACCCCTACTATTTCTATGAATAGAGTAATTTATAGAAACAATGTATTTATTTGTTTTTTCAGTATAATCTGGACCATACAAAAAGAAAGAAGGGAAGGCCTTAACATACTTGCTTCTGCGAAATTCTTGAACGAAACCTATGTCTGAAGCTTTGATTGAAACGAAATTTGGACTGAAATTTTTGGACTGATATTTTGACTGTTCTTGCGTTCTTGGCTTCAACCCCATAACCAAATTCTTGTTTTAGACCCTTTTACAAAGAATTCATACCAAGCCTTTTGATAATGACTAATATTTTACAACATACGGGTCTTATTTTGCTAAGACTTGAATGTAAGCTATTGGTCACATTAATAATTAGCCATCTAGCCAAAGTGACTAATGAGTCACTTAATTAATCCTTGTGTGGTTGCCACGTTATGGGGGGGTGGGATTTAATCCTAACCAAATATATCCCAATTAATTAGGTAATGTCCGTTACCCGGTAATTAATCAATTACCCGTAAAATTGAGAATTATTCTCACTTACTTAAAATATTACTCACTTTTAACATACCTTGTACACCTTACTATTATGGCCATGCAGTACTTTGTATGGCACTAGTCCATAAATACCGGACATTTTAGCTCGGGCCGTATTTTATCCCAAAATGCCAAACTTTGACAAAATGCGTTTTCTTAGACTTGTTCCCCCTTTCACCTTCATGAATTTACTAATCACATGTGAAATAGCATAATCCTTATAATCCCCAAATAATCTTTTCCTTGGACTGATGTAAATTACCTTACGACAAATTCAACATAAAATACTGCAGGGTGCAACACTGTCGTAACTTATTACTGCAAAGAGCAACATCACCGTAATGTAATACTACATGGTGCAACACTGTCGTAACTTATTACTGCGAAGCGTAACATCTTCATAATGTAATACTGTTGGGTGGAACATTGTCGTAAATTAATACTGCAGGACGTAACATCATCTTAATATATTACTGCGGAGGGTAACACCATCGTAACATATCACTGCAGAGCATAATATTGTCGTGATATAATACCGCGGGATGTAATATTGACGTAATATTGCAGAGTGTAACATCCGGGTCATGATATTTTGTCTCCACCATGGTGCCGTCCCAAAAGGGGATGCATGACAATCGTGCAAAATTTCTTCCATCTCTTCCTTAGGGACACATCGGCATCGTAACCGATCTGCATAATTCTTAAACATAAACGGCTCATCCCATAGATAAAATTTAATATCATGCATGAATTTTCTCTTACCATCTGGTGACAACTTTGAAGTAGTCACCCCACTTACAATAAAGTTCACATATTCAGCATACCATTGGGTTGTGCTAGTTGTGATGAATAATAATTGCTCATCATAAAAACTTTCTTGAATTTCACCCCCTTCATTAACATGTACACGAGTTTCCAAGCGCGACAAGTGATCAAATACCTGATTTTTGGTCCCTTTTTTATCTTTGATTTGCACATAAAATTGTTGCAAAATAAGAACCCAACGAATTAGTCTAGGATTAGCATCCTCTTTTATCAAACAAATACCTGATGGTTGCATAATCTGTGTAGACGATGACTTTAGTTCCCACCAAATAGGCCCTAAATTTGTCGAATGCCCATACTATTGCTAGCAACTCCTTATAACTGTGTAATTTGTCTGTGCTAGGTTTTGAGTTTTGCTAGCATAGTAAAGTGAAAAAAATTTGTTCGTCCTCTAGCGCAGTACGACCCCAATTGCCGTGTCAGTGGCATCACACATCAACTCAAAATGCTCCCTTCAGTCTGGGGCGGTGATAATTGGTGCAGTCACCAATCTCTTTTAAGCTCCTGATACGCCTTCAAGCAATGCTCATCAAACATGAAAGACATGTCCGTCTCAAGCAACCTGCACAAGGGAGCAAAAAACATAGGGAAATCTTTAATTAAACTACGATAGAAATCTACATGACCCATAAATCTTCTGACTTCTTTGACAGAGATTGGAGGTGGCAGTTTGTCAATGACATCCACTTTGGCCTTATCCACCTCCAACCCATCTTTGGACAGTTTGTGCTCGAGTACAATTCCTTCCCATACCATAAAATGGTCCTTCTCTCAATTAAACACTAAGTTTATCTCTTCACACCAAGAAACACTTTATTCAAATTCGTTAAGCATTCATCAAAAGATGGTTCGAAGACCAAAAAAATCATCCATAAATATTTAAAAAGAATATCTACCTTATCAATGAAGATTGCCATCATGCACCTTTGTAGAGTCGGAGGTGCATTGCAAAACCCAAATGGCATTTGCTTAAAAGCATAAGTTCCATAAGGACAGGTGAATATAGTCTTCTCTTGGTCCTTTGGTGCAACTAATATCTGATTATAGCTGGAATATCCATCAAGAAAACAGTAATAGTCTTGCTTGGCCAACCTATCTAACATCTTATCAACTAAGGGAAGGGGGGAGTGATCCTTTTTAGTAGCATTATTCAATTTCCGGCAGTGTATGCAAATTCTACAACATGTGACAGTTCTGGTAGGAATTAATTCATTGCATTCATTTACGATGACCGTCATTCCACATTGTACTGGACTTACCCATTTGCTGTTAGTTATGGGAAAGATAATACCTTCATTTAGCCACTTTGTGACTTTCTTTCTTACCACTTCCTTCATGACTATATTCAAGCGACGTTGGTGTTCCACACTTGGTTTGTTCCCATTCTCCATGAGAATTTTACGAGTACAAAATGATGGTCTAATACCACGAATTTTAGACATGGTCCATCCAACCGCATGCTTGTGCTCTTGAAGCACACAAATCAACTTTTTCTCCTGCAAAATAGACAACTCAGAAGATACAACAACAGGTAAAGTTTTATTAGCACAAAAAGCATATTGAAGGTGAGAGAGTAGAGGCTTGCATTCTAATTTTTGAGCTTCTTCGATGGACAACTTGGGTGGTGGACCAGTTGGACTATCTAGAGGCTCGAAATCGATCATTCCTTTGATGTTGGCACATACATCTAAATGATGAACTATCTGCTTAACCTCATCATCTAAGTCAATATTATCGAACATCATAAGTGCTTTCTCTAGAGAGTCATCCAGATATGCACCTATGTCATTTTTTTCTTCTCGTTTTTCCACCACAGAGATCAAAGCCAGATCCTCATAGTGACTCGAAAGTTGGATTGCCTTATACGCACTAAAGACTGCTTCCATGTTATCAACCCAAAAAAATATTTTTCCGTCATGAACTTTTATCATAGCATTGGAGGTTGCTATGAAAGGTCATACCAAAATAATCGGGACGTGTTCATCAGCTTCATAGTCTAATATAATAAAATCTCCTAGAAGAATAAATTGTCGAATCTGTAGTATCACATCTTGTATCACCCCAGTGGGATGGGTAGCAATATGCAACATGACAATGGCTGGACTTGGGGCCCCTAACCCCAATTGACTGAAAACCGATAGGGGCATGTTCTAGCTCCCTAATCACAAAGTGTCTGTCCCACATCCACCTCACCAATTCAAACAGGGATGGTGAAGCTCCGAGGATCCTTCAACTTTTAGTGAAACTGCCTTTGAATTTGTGTGCACTCTTTAGTAAGTGCCACTATTTCAAACTCTGTCAATCTTCTTTTATTATCCACAATATGCTTGATTTACTTAGCATATTTTGGAATTTCACGTAACACGTCAACTAATGGGAGATTCAGTTGGATTTAGCTCAGCATATCAAGAAATTCGTTGAATACTCAGTCATCACTTTTCTTCTTCAATATTTGTGGGAAGGGAGGTGGTGTCCTTGCAGCTGGAGTCTTTTCACTTTCCTCAGTTTCTTTCTTAGTTTCTACAACAATTCTAGGAACCACTCGCCTTCAGGAGTGACTTTTTCTTTCTTTCTTTTTGGTGCCTCTTCTAATTCTTTGCCATTCCTCAAAATTACAGCATTTACTTGATGATTCTTCTCTATATCACTTGGAAGGGCCCCTGTAGGTCGGAGTTTGATGTGCATCAAACTGCTCAATCTGCCTATCTATATTTCGAAATTCAGTCCTCAATATCACTTGGAATGGCCCCTGCAGGTCGGAGTATGTATCCGCAATCTTCAAAATATTCTGCATATTTCTTAGGGGATCTTCGCTCGATAAACCCATAAATTTCCCGGTGGATTAAATCAGTTGCAACATGTACTGTTTTAGCTCGAATTGCCCAGATATGTCGGGCTTCTTAATAGCCCGAGTCATATTCGCGAGATTAGGCCTTATAGCCTTGATCACCAGTCTCTCATCATTTTTGTCCATGTCGATTGGTCTTGGTTGGAGTATAACGCCCAACTCTGCAGTTCTTCCTCTTGCTTCCGCGTCCCTCCTTAACTTATAAAAAAGTCTTTCAGGTTCAGGATCAAAAGGAGGAAGATTTTTCAAACTATCACTTCTTTATAGGATTCAATGTGAACACCTGTAGAGTTAGAATGGCAAAACAAATTAAATATCGAACAAAAAGAAATAAAAGCTTATTTCAGTCAAGTAGCTAATTTCTAGATCCCGACAATGACGCCAACAATTTGTTAGGTCAAAATGCACACACAAGTATGCGTGATCGACAAGTAATAAAGTGATGAGAGAGTATTGTCCCACGAGTTTTTACGATCAACTATAGTCCAGTCTAAACTATGTATAAATTTATTGCTCAAGTAATTGTGAAGAAGACGATTTTGATTTTTACCAAAATTACTACAAAATTACTAAATAGTCAAACAATTCAAAAATGCAATGAAAACAAGCAAACACTTAGAAAGAATTCAGTAAGATGGGAATATTGTGGGTATATGGGATTAATGTCTCTCCTATTGCGTTCTTCCAGTTTATTTAATAACTCAACTTATCTAATTTGTTGAATAACATGGTTTATTATGCTCGCGAAGTCCCTTTGACGCCGCTCACCTGTTCAAGCCAACCTAATATTGTATGTCTAAAGAATTAGAATTAACAAGAATGCATGTAGATTTCCTATGAAATAATAAAGTGAGGCAACTAGAATAAGTCTATCCTAATCATGAATCTATTGTCCGATGCCCGGATTCAAGAACTTACTCTACTCAATCTTAGATGCAATCTATAGTTCCCACTTTCAAGTTTAACCATAAATTCGTAGATAGTAATCTATTGCTAGCTACGCAATAGAATAACTAAATGCAAGATTTAATACACAAATTGATGTGATACGTCAAGCAAAACAAACAACTGTCAAGCTAGAATAGTAAATAATGCCTATACCCCCAGATAATGAGGTTCTTAGCCACTCATGTTGATGACAATAATCGAACTATTATATTAAACATAAAGCTATGAATACTAGATGAAATATATAAAATCGATGAATTTCGTGCTCCGTTTGTGTTTTTATGCCTTTGCCGCTTTCAAAATTAACCAAACCCCAATTAATCACGTTTAGGGGGTATTTATAGGTTAGGGTCCGAGCCCCCAAGCCCACATCCAAGTGGAAAACATTTAATACACGGACTGGGAAAGAACCACACCTTAAAGCTTGCGAGCCCTAGCCTGTAGAGCGCCCTGGAGCTCACATCGCATGTTCTGTCTTGCAGTGAATCTCGCCCAGGACCAAACATCGCCTAGCCTGGCACTTGGTTCTAGAACTTGTCTGATTTTTGCCTTTTCATGCTCTTTTTAAGTGTCTTTGAATCCTTGTGTACAACCTTCACAGATTTTCATCTGCCAATGATATTAAATATTAAATGACACAATTAAGCTCAAACGTCACACAACTGATCATTAAAACACTAAAGTGTAAAGTAAGGATGGCACTAAAAATATAAATTTATAGCCAAACATTAGTAAGCAACATTAACTAGTTTTCAATCAATTCCCATTAATTTTCATGAGTTTTTAACATCAAATCTATGAATTTCATGGTTAGAATTAGGGGTTTTCAGGAGAATTTATGATTTTTCAAATTGAGATTTAGACCTCAAATTGAGGTCGGATTACAAAAAAAATGACACAACCGGGTTCAAAGGTGAATGGGTAATTGTATTTTTGTCTGAATCTCAGATTGGGATAAACCATGCTCTGGGTTGACTTTTTCTATTTAGCTAAAGAATGAATCTTTTTCATTCATGGGTAGTTTCTAATGCTTATTTTGAATTGTTTGAACGATATTTAGCTAGATTTTGTTGGTTCAGAGGCTTGTTCGAAAGCCGTGGTTGAGTATTGATTTGGTTGCAGAAAGATGTAAGTGTCATGTTTAACCTTAACTACCTTGGGCTCTATTTCCCTTGGTATATTTGTTATGTGAATTATGTGATAAAATGGCATATACGCGAGGTGATGAGTGTATATGCATTGTCATGGGTTAAAGCATGTGGGTTGGGCTATTTACCTTTACGTTGTTATTCATTCCATGTTAGATTTCGTTACATGCTTTGATTGCTATATGTCCTTGTGAGCGCCCTATATGAATTACTCCCATAGATTCAAGAAAATAAATTTCTCACATTATTTGTAATTTTGTAGATTTTTGTGACATTTTTGTCCACTGATTGCATTTGTTTGTGCACGTTTATTTTATACAATTCATCAAAAATACAAAAATATGTTTCATTTGAATTTAGGCTTTAATTTTACATTTTTAGATTAATTAGCAAGTTAGTTGTTTTATAAAAATGGAAAAAAAATCAAAAAATAACTCTTTTTTTTGCACTTTTTAATTTTAGTTGTGATTTTTTGTATTTTTTCTTTTAATTTGGGTTTTAATTGTAGTAATCATTAGTTAGAGTTAATTAATTTAATTTGGTAGGGTATTTTGATTTAGGAATTAATTTAGGTTTCATTTTTAATTTTTGAAAAGAAAAATAATTTTGAAATTTTTAAAAAAAAGAGGGAAAAGAATGAAAAATCAGATTTCGGCCAAAATTTGAAATTCCCTAGCCCAAAACCAATTTCTCCCACGGATACCCGTTTAACCCAAGCCCAAACCCGCCTTAACCCGGTCCAATCCCTCAATATTCCAAAACGACCCCCTTTTTAACAGACCAAATTAGGACCACTGATCTTTTTTGATCTAACGTTCCGAAATTGGGGTTTGTTTAGTATAATACTGTCCAAACGCCTAACCCCCCCCCTCTTTCACTCGTCTCTCTCACTCAATCCTTCAGAGAACAGACCAGTAACCTTAATCCGCCGCCCTGATTTTCCACCACCCTGGGCCGGCAGCGCCACCGCAAAATGACCCCAAATTAACACCACACAACCTCCATGACCCCCTCATTCCCAATCCCCACTCTGTTTCCTTCGAATCTCCCCAGAACTGCTCGAATCTTAATTTAAAGATATGAACCCTAAATCCCAAAAAGAATCAAATCTGCGAGGTTTTGAATATTTGAGTTCAAATTTGACTTTAATCGCATGTTTTCAGTTGAGAACACACGATTAAGGTCTAGTTCGGCCAAAAAATTCAAGACCCCTCAAGTTTGGTTCAAAACTGATGTCCTCTTGGTTTTGATAGGTATGACCAGTGTTTTCTCTTTTTCCATTTATCTTATCTTCTTCTATTTTTCTTCTTTTATTCTATTTTCCCAAGATTGTCCTTGCATGCGTTTCTTTTAGTTTAGGATTGAATGTAATGGGTATCTGCTTTAGTTGTGTTTAGAGTCATTAGATTAGTTTTCGCTTAATGTTTTTTTCCCTTTTAGTTTTAGGTTGTTAAGAACTTTGGGTTCAGCAGGCCCAATTGAGCATTTGCCCTTCTATTTTTCTGCCCTCTAGATCGTTCTGTCTGAATTCCTAAACTAGACTTGGGTCCAAAGGAAAGGGGATTAGCCCAGGTTTTGAATTGACCATTGGGTCGATTTGAACCATACCCATTGGATTCCCTAGGGGTAATTAACAGAGTCTTGGGGGGTAGTTTAGAGAGTCTAGGTGAAAAGAATCTTAGTAACTGAATAAGGAAGCTTCTAGGAAGCTGGGATTGGGGTTAATTTGAAAGCTGGATTTCTGAACTAAGGGCTCTTAAGCAAAAACCAAAATGTCAAAAGGGTAGAAGTGCAAATCTGATTTCTTTTAGGCTACCCTAATATCTTGCTTATAAAGGCACCATTACTTGATATTCGAAAGAGGGGGAGAGAAGTAAAAATCCAGAAAAACTGAAACAGCTGCATACTTGAACCTAACACTGATTTCCTTGCATTACTTGTTTGAAAATTGGCTCAAATTTGCTTAGTCTATAGTTTCTGATCTTCATTACTTAGTTAAAACTACTGAAAATGGTGAGATCTCACACTTGGGTTGAAATGGATTGAACTCTGTGTCTTTGAAAGCTTTTGTTTGCGTTTTTGCTGGTTGGTTTACTATTCCATTGCTGGGTTTAAGTTGATTCCTGTTGACGCTTCTCACTGTTTTTCTATTGATGCTGTTTATTTCTTCCTAATCTCAAAAACTGAGTTTCTGGTTCTGTTGTTGCTAAATTCAGGTACATGCTCCTGAACCTCATTTGTTTGTAAAGTTTGACTTGAGGAATGAAATGCAAGGGAGAAGTTTAAAGCATGTCATTAGTTTATTTTTTTTGATTCAATTGTGTTATTTTGATTTTCTTTTAAAACCTGATGTTGTTGTCTCGACTGATTGAGTTTTGGTTTGAGTAAGTGAGTTTATAACATTGTATTTAATTGGGGACTACCATAAAAACTTGGGTAACAATTTGTCTAGTTGAATTAATGGTTAGACGTCGGTGTTGTATAATTGAACATGTATCATGATATTTGGTCGGGAACTATTATGAAAGTTTGGGTACTAGTCTCTTTAGTCAAACTGTGGATTCTTCTTACCTTGAGTTCTACTTAATTTACTATTAGCATGTGTACAAGGCACAAATGATTCTTTATGGTTCTTAAATTAGTCGATCTGGGCAGTACTCTCTCTTGAATCCATGATCCTACAGGTTTTGTTTGGATTTTCAATTATTAAAATTGTTACTTAAGGATATGGTGGTAAAGTGTCAAACCATATAGGATCTATGAGTCTTAACTGCAATTCACCTCTTGATAGTTTTATTTAGTTTAAAATTTTTGATTTAGAATCAGCTTTAATTCCAAATTTAACATATGTTTTGTGCCATTAAAGGGGTTCAATCCTGAATCCCAGCCTCGCTACAATGGGATGGATTCAAAGCCGGATTTCCTTGGTCTCAGTTTAAGCCATTGTGAAATCAGCAATTTGTTGGCCTTGTAATGGTGACATGCTATTGGGCCTCATTTCAGGCCCAGGTTTTTGAAGTGGATTGGACGTTGCCTAGTATTACTCATTGGTTTTTGCTGAATTAGTTTGGACTTTAGCTTACAGTAATTAGCTTAGTTTGGATTTTAGTCTTCATTTAATTAATTTGTTTTTTTAGATTGGAGGTGTGCCATATTAGCCAAATTAATAATTTATGGCCCTCATGAGCTAATTTAGAAACCTTTTGGGTTAGAATAAATCGAGGTATGCCGTGCCGAACAAAACCTCAAAATGCATGGCCCTCGCTTAATTACTATTTTTAATCCTTAGAAATTGAGTCGTGCCATTTAGTTGAATTTCCATGGCCCTCGCAAACTTGCAAGTGCGTAGTTGCTTTAGGCGCATAATTTAAATTAATTTTCTTAAACTCGGGTGTGCATTTATGTGACCCAAATCCAAATCTCAGCAACATTAGATAAAATGTGTCGTGGACCGCGGGTGCATTTATGTGACGTGGTACAAGACGTATTTTAGATGATGTTGAATCTTTCTCCTAAAAAATAATTAATTAAAGCGATTATAAAGTTAAAATTGAATCATTGGTTAAAACATGTATTAAAATGAAGTAAATAGGCCAAATACAACACTTGAGCGACCGTGCTAGAACCACGGAATTCGGGAATGCCTAACACCTTCTACCGGGTTAACAGAATTCAATACCCGAATTTATGTGTTCGCGGACTGTAAAACAGAGTCAATTTTTCCTCGATTCAGGATTTGAAACCGGTGACTTGGGATACCATATATTATCCCAAGTGGCTACTCTAAATTTTTAATAAAATAATCCCGTTTCGATTGTCACTTTAAGTTGGAAAAAACACATTTACACCCCTTACGGGGGTGTAGGAAAAAGGAGGTGTGACAGCTCTGGCGACTCTGCTGGGGACTGAATCCAGAATCTCTAGTTCAGGGTTCAAGAATTCGAGTTTAGGATAATTGTTATATTTGGCTTTTATTTATTATCTGGTTTTATAATATGTTTGGGCTTAAAATGCTAAATGCTGCTTTGTACCGCTTTTATATTATCTGAACTGTATATAAACTGTTACAAAACCCTTTTCTTCTTACCTTCGGGGATGTGCACGCTGGCGTGACTCCATATTCTGTTAGTGTCATATCTTGAAATAAGAAAGAGGCTCGGACTAGTTACAAAGCCGGATGGCCTTTTGGTTCCTGGTATGTAGCCCCCTCCTCGACTCGAGTTGTCTGCTCGGGTGCACAAGTATAGAATAGTATACCCAGGTTTTATACTTAGAATAACTCAGCCTCATGCCGGATCCCTAGTAGGAACGTTTGCTTACATCACGTGCATTTGATTTTGAAGACTCAACACAGGGGTTGGGTCTGTCTAGGACAGGTGTACCCGAAATGAAAAGACCATCCCGATGCATCATACTTGCTACTTGCGCATTCATTTGCTTTGGATTTGCATGTTGTCCGGCTTATCGAATAATAGGAGAAAAGTTGAGAAGAAGAAAGTCAATGTGAGGGCTGAGAGAGATAATTGCCTGTTTTTGAAAAACCGTTGTCCAAAATATACTGAAACTCTGCCGAAACTTTGAAAAAATGAAAAAAAAGAAAGATTTTTGTTTTTTTTAAAAAAATAGTTGGTTTTTCTTTTGTCAGAATTGCCCAGACTACACTAGTTTGATTCTTACCGGACTTGGGATACGTAGACAACCCCCATCGGGTCCAACTTCCCTTTTGCAAAAATAGCCCAAAAAGAACCAAAATTTTATTACTTTGTTGTAAATAAGTAAGGTGATGCCATTCTTGTCGAAAATAGCCGAATGTCCCCAAAAGAATGCCGGAAGGTTGTTTTGGCAAGAACAGCCACCTTTGGTCTCTTTTTCGAATTTCTGGCCGGTTAGCAAGCACAACCTTAAAATCTTCTCCCCGGAAGTGCTGAAAGGCCATATTTGCAAAGCTGGGTTTTATTTTTGAAATGAAAATTTGAAAAAGAGAAAAACATCGTTAACTTTGTTTTTGAGTCAAATGAGTCTTGATTTTGCTTAATACCCTGACAAATGTGAGAATGAGCACGAATCAAAATTTGCCAATAGCAGTCATGAACAAGATACCTTTGGAGCTGTATATGTGGTGGGAAGATCTGGGTAAATCAGGGCAAGATAGGGTCAATCTCTACTTGGTGGGTCTCACCGGGTTATTGAAGATCAGGCCTAGAGGAGACATCATAAAGGCGTCGGTTACGTTCTGGGACCCCGCTCACAACATGTTTCATTTCTCAGATTTTGAACTCACACCATCTTTGAAGAAATAGCCAAATATATTGGGAGCACTGAAGTTCCTCTAAGACACAAGTATTTGATTGCTCCAAGAGTTGTCACTGTGCACAGGTTCCTAGATTCCTTAAAGATAAGTAGGGGGTCCACAACCCAGATTTGGCTGCTGTATTTTCCACTCCGCAATTTATATACCAACAATACAGACACATAGGGGGTTTAACAATCCAGAAAGCAAAATTTGCAGCAAAGGGAATCGCCTCAAATGGGAAGAACACATGTGCTTTGCTTTTATGGTGGTATTCTTGGGTCTTCTAGTGTTTCCCAGGAAAGATGGGAATATCGATATGCAGATAGCTGGGGTCGTCAACACTTTGCTTACTCAGGCCAAAGGCACCCTTGCACCCATGATGGTGTCTGAAATCTTCCGTGCTCTCACAGCTTGCAAAGCCGGAGGAGACTTTTTTAAAGGGTGCAACTTGTTGCTACAAATGTGAATGATTGAACATCTATGTCATCGTCATCAATACATGAAATATGGGTCAACAGAGAAAAGGTGCATAGAGGAGTTTTATACGAGTTTTGACGGTTTTAGCATGCCGGAAGGGGTCACAGAATGGATATCACGTCTCCGTTCCATCACTACAAATCAAATAGAAGGGACGTTTGGGTGGCTTCCTATAGATGAAATCATATATATGCTAGCTACCGGGCCTTACTTCCTCCTGATGGGTCTCAGAAGTATCCAGCCTTATGCCCCATACCGAGTTTTGAGACAGCTGGGGAGATGTCAAATAGTTCCAAAGGATGAAGACCTTAGTATGCAGGTAGTCAAGATTGGTTCTAATGGTCAATTTCATGAAGCAGCAGTTCGCCAGGTTTGGAGTGAATGTCAGTACTTGACGGCAAATACCTGTGTGCGCGATCTATCCAAAGGTGAAGTTTCACCAGGGTACCTTGCGTGGTATAAAAGGAAAGTTGAGTTTGGAAGGTCGGCCAAAAGACCCCATCTTCAAGAATTTGTTGAGGCGTCACAAGCACAATGGGATTAGTTGGATAAAGAAAATAAGTATAGGGCTACCATAAGCAAGCTGGAAAGCAAGTTAAGGATCTTCAATTTGAGAATAGGTTGCAAGCCATCGCGGATGAGGGTGAAAAGAAAAAGCTAGCCAAAGAAAATAATGCCCTCCGAGCCCAAATGAAAATAGCAGCCGAAAACCCCGCTAGAAGTGCAAAAGATGAAAAACTTATATGTAACCTTAGGCATAAAGTGCGTGAATATGGTTTTGATCTGAACAAGGCCGAAGGCGAACTGGCAAGAGCTCGAACAAAATTGGTCAAGAATGCGGAGGAACGACCACGCTTGGTTAAACAATTAAAAGATAAATATGACAATGAGGTTGTGGGGTTGAAGAAAATGATCACCGTCCTTGAGAACAAAATGATTAAGCAGGCAAAAGACTTTAAGGCAGAGAGAGAACACTGTTATGCAGTAATGGCACAGTTAGAAAGAGATCTGCAACAACTTCAAGAACAAAACCATACAGCTGAACAAACATTGGAAGCTAGGGCTCAGCAGATTGGGCGTTTGTTGCAAGAAAAGGACGTTATAAGAGAAAGGGTCAGAAGGATCGCCGACAACATTACAATGAAATGCAGTAAGTGTGAAGACATGACCAAATCCATGTTTTTTGCCACTGTAATGACCTTTGTCTATCAGATAATGGAGGATATTTTCCATCTCCAAGGGGATTTGGCACGTAGGCCCGTGGCGAGACCGACTGATATCCAGCGGGCTCCAGGAGCAGTTGAGGCATTGATGTATTCATGATTTTTGTTTGAGTCTATTAGTCTATTTTCGAGTATGTATTTTCATCTTTCTGTTGGAGTCTGTGAGTCTGTATTTTCGTTTTTTAGAGTCTGCCAACTCCTTTTTCTTGAGTGTGTTAGTTTTTGTGATTAAATCGGTAGGATGGGTCATTGTAGTCAAAACGTTTATTCTATGAATTTTTTTTTGAAAATCCCAAATGTTTTTTTTTACATTTATCCCCCAGAACTACGCTTGTTCTAATTCATACGGCGTCATGATACGTAGGCAATCCCCATAAGATTCGATTATAACCAGAAAAGAAAAAAAAAGAAAAAGAGAGAAAAGAAGAAAAAGAAGAGATAGAAAACAAGAAACGGTGGGAAGGAAACTGAGGGAATAAAGAACAAAGAGAAATCAAGCAAAGAAAGGCAGGAGTGGAAAAGAGAGAAGTTGCAAAATGAAAATTAGGGAAAGCCGGGATGACGCAAGCAACCGATCAAATGCATAATAGAAATGGTTAATTGCTTAGGTGCATTACATCCCCCAATGTGCGATTACCTATCTGTTAAGCTCTAATCGCTAACAAGTTTGTTGTTGAAAATCAGTACAGGCAGGTGGTTAGTTTGTTTGGCATTCTGGCAACTCATCTATACAACACCAGGTCCAAAAACAAGTTGATCATGACTAAACAAGAATTGGATGCAAGTGTTATTGATCCGTCGAGTGAGGGGGAAGAGTCCGATGTTAATTTGAAAGAGGAAGTGTATAAGCTGAAACAACAGATGGCGAAGATGTACCAGGAATGGGTGAAAGGGCATCCGCCACCATCCTACCCGCCAACCCTGCTTTCGTCCCGCCGTTGGCTAAATCCTAAGAACCTCCCACTGACGATTCATCTCCAAGATTTCCCATTTACCACCACTACCACGACACCACGTCCCAAGCACCACAAGCTCTACCACCCAAACCAATTCCATACCCGCCTCCACCAGCCACCCCTATTTTTGTGGTACCCCCACATGCTATACTCAACGGATCCTCCAGTGAGCCTTTATTCCAAACCCAAGATAACTAATACTATCCCCTAGAGCCTACTTTCAAGGCCCCAGAACCTTACTCCTACACTCCTCGTTTTGACCTCGCTGTTAAAACTAAGAAGCCCCGTAAAAATCCAGAACAAGAGGAGATGTTCAAGAAGGTTAAAAGATTGGAACAGTCATTCAGAAACATGTAGGGATTGGTAGGTCAGGTGAGTGTGGCCTACAAAGATCTGTGTCTATTTCCCGATGTTCAACTGCCAGTGGGATTCATGATGCCCAAATTTGATCTATATGATTGGCAAGGAGACCCGATAGCTCATTTGAGGGGATTGTGCAGCAAAATGAGAGGAGCCGGCGGGAATGAAGAGTTGTTGATGGCATACTTTAGTCTGAGTCTGAGTGGTTCGGCATTGGAGTGGTACACTCGTCAGGATCACAACAGATGGTACACGTTGGATGATTTATCCCAGGTATTCGCTTGTCATTTCCAATACAACCTTGAGATCGTTTGTCTCTGACGAAGATTGAGAAAAAGCCTAGTGAAAGTTTCAGGGAGTACGGTTTTTGTTGGAGAGAACAAGCGGCAAGGGTTGACCCTCCGATGAAAGAGAGCGAAATGGTGGATTACTTTCTGCAGGCCCTAGAACCCACTTACTACGGCCATCTGGTATCGGCCATAGGCAAGTCCTTCAACGAGGTAGTGAGGATGGGTGGCATGGTAGAAGAAGGGCTTAAATCAAACAAAATCCTGAGTTACTTGGCTATTAAGGCAACTACCCAAGCTATTCAAAACGGTACTGGGGGAGTAATTGGAAAGAAGAAGAAAGAAGATATGGCAACAATTGATTCAGGATCATGGTTTGGACCTAGGGGCCCGTCCCACCATTATAATCAGCCTCGACCCCACCACCAAACCTACCCCCAGACCCTGTATAATCCACCCCAACATTACTACCCATCTCCAAACCCTCATTTTTCTGTCCACCACGCCCAAACATACACTCAACCTCCTGCCCACGCACAATGGAGTGCGCCAGCCACACAAAACCCCTACCCAACTCCACAAAATGCCTACCCACCCCCACAAGCCTACCGAAACACTACTGGCTCGGGTTTCCAGCCCAATCAAGCATTTAAGAATGAGAGGTTATAGAGGAAGAAAACCTTCACCCCATTGGGAGAGTCCTATACTAGTTTGTTCCATAGACTGAGGCAATTGGATATGCTGAGGCCAATTGAGTCGAAATTGCCAAACCCTCCTTCAAAGAACCTTTATTACTCTATAAGCTATGAATATTGTTCTAGTACTCCGGGGCATGATACAAAGAAGTTCTAGGACTTGAAAAATGTCATCCAGGAGCTCATTGATACCAACCAGATTGAAGTCCAAACTCCAGAGGCACCAAACATCTACAAGAACCCATTGTCAACACATCAGGAGACAAACATGATCGAGATAGTGCATAAGGGAGGGGAGCCAAGAAGCCTTCACAGACCGTCATGATAATCCGGTCCAGTGAGGTCAAGCCAGTTGAAAAACCAACAATTGAGAGATCAGTGAACAAGTTAAGCGGGACAAACGTGAACCATCTTTGGTAGTCGAAAAAGGGTCCCCAAGTGATGTTGCATCAAAACAAGAAAAGTCAAAAGTAGTTGTACCAGTTGTGGCAAATAAGCCTATCATAATTGTACAGGGTGCCCATACGGATCCTGTCATCATCAAGCCTGTAACCCAGTTGCCAATAGTTAATAGAAAGGCTATACTGTGGAACTATGAACAAGTTATAGTAACTTACAAGGGAAATGAAGTGAAAGAAGAAGTCAATGAGGCCTATGTATTAACCCGCTCGAGAAAATGCTTTGCCCTGGAAGAGTTAAGAAAAGCTAAAACCTCCAGAGATAAACCAGTTCTAGTGAAGAAAGCAGTAACTGAAGAAGAGGCGGAGGAGTTTTTGAGAATAATGAAGGTACAAGACTATTTCATCGTGAAGCAGTTGAGAAAGACGCTTGCTCAGATTTAATTATTGTCATTATTATTCCACTCAGACGAGCATCATCGGGACTTGATGAAAATCCTGAATGAGGCTTACGTTCTCGACAAAATCTCAGTGAACCATCTGGAAAAGATCACCAACAAAATATTTGAGGTGAACAGAGTCATTTTATCTAATGATGAGTTGCCTGTGGAAGGTATTAAGCATAATAGATCCATTTATCTTACGGTGAAATGTGAAGATTCCATGGTTACCAAGGTATTGGTTGACAATGGTTCCAGTGCAAACATTTGCCCTCTCTCTACTCTGAACAAGTTGAAAGTGGATGATGAGAGGATTCACAAAAATAGTATCTGCGTTCGGGGATTTGACGGTGGAGGGAAAAATTCAGTGGGTGATATAGTGCTTGAGTTGACAATAGGACCGGTTGAATTCACCATGGAGTTCTAGGTGCCGGATGTAGCCGTTTCCTACAATTTGCTGTTAGGTCAACCTTGGATTCATGCCGCCAAAGCAGTCCCATCCACTCTGCACCAGATGATCAAGTTCGAATGGGATAGACGGGAAATCATTGTGCATGACGAGGATAATTTGTGTGCTCACAGTGATGCCGTTGTCCCATTCATTGAGGTTGAAGATGACAATGGGCCCTGGGTCTATCAGGTTTTTGAAATAGCGTCGGTCGAGAAAATTCCAGAAGGGAAATGCGTTCCAAATCCAAAGGTAACCGCCGCATCAGTCATGGTGGCCTTCGAAATGTTGAAAAATGGCGTTGTGCCTAGTAAGGGTTTGGGTGTGTCCCTGCAGGGTAGCATACAGCCGGTGTCCCTCCCTAAAAACTTGGGTACATTTGGTCTGGGATTCCAACCCACTGCCAGAGACGTAAAAAGAGCTAGAAAGTTGAAACAAAGGGCGTGGGCACTTTTGAAGCCTCTCCCACGTCTCTCCAGGTCATTTGTCAAGCCCAGTGCTAGGAAATACCTAGTGACAACAATTGTTCTGTGGTTGGCATTGACGAAGAGTTAATTGAAAGGTTCAAGAGGTTGTTCGACGATGTGAACATGGTAGAAGTTGGAGAAGGTTCTAGCAAAGCAGATGTGCAGTTTGTTGGGCCGAGTGCAAAGCTTAACAATTGGAAGGCTGCTCCTCTCCCTACCTAGAAGGAGTTTTGGTAGTTTGCTTTGATTTTCTTTCAGTTAATCTGGATTATTCCGGGGTTGTAATTCAGATTCTATGTTCCGTCTGTTTGGATGTATAAACCTTATTATCTTTTAATTTTAGTGAAATGCAATTTCCCTTTTTCATCATTCCAAATAGTTTTATTTTTGTTTTTATTTTCTTCTTTGTACAGTTCTTTTATGCTGGTTTCAATGACATGACAAGCATGAGGAATCTACGGCCCAGTCTTAAAAGTTAATCTAATTCTGAAATAATAATTCATGAAATAGAGTGTGATGATGAATCAGAATATGATGAGGATGAGGCCTTTGAAGAGATTAGTAAAGAATTAAGCCATTTTGAAGAAAAACCCAAACCTAACCTGAGTGATACAAAACCAATCAATTTAGGGGACCCAGATAATGTTAGAGAAACTAAGATAAGTGTCCATCTTGAACCGTAAATCAGGAAAGAGATAATTAAAGCATTGTTTGAATACAAAGATATTTTCGCATGGTAATATGACGACATGACAGGTCTAAGCACTCACTTGGTGGTTCACAAATTTCCCACTGACCTAGTATTTCCTCCTGTCAAGCAGAAGTTGAGAAAGTTCAAAACCGACATGAGTTTGAAGATTAAAGAAGAGGTCACAAAGCAGTTTGATGCAAAGGTCATTCGAGTCACGCAGTATCCCACTTGGTTAGCCAATGTTGTGCCTAAGCCAAAGAAGGATGGCAAGACTAGAGTCTATGTCGATTACCGCAATCTCAACAAGGCTAGTCCAAAAGACAACTTCCCACTGCCAAATATCTACATTTTGATTGATAATTGTGCCAAGCATGAGATTGGGTCTTTTGTGGATTGCTATGTGGGCTATCATCAGATCTTAATGGATAAGGAAGATATAGAAAAGACGGCATTCATCATGCCATGGGGAACATATTGTTACCGGGTCATGCCTTTCGGTTTGAAAAATGCTAGGGCAACTTACATGAGGGAAATGACGACCATATTCCACGACATGATATACAATGAGATCGAGGTTTATGCAGATGACGTGATCATAAAGTCCAGAAACCAGTCTAACCACATCAGAGATTTGAGAAAGTTCTTCCAAAGGCTCCGCAGGTACAATCTTAAGCTCAATCCTGCTAAGTGCGCATTCGGTGTGCCATCTAGAAAACTATTAGGATTCATAGTCAGCCGTTGAGGTATTGAATTGGACCCGTCAAAGATCAAAGCTATCCAAGAATTTCCACCTCCAAGGAACAAGACTGAGGTGATGAGTCTGTTAGGGAGGCTGAACTACATCAGCAGGTTTATTGCTTAGCTCACGACAACTTGTGAGCCTATTTTCAAGTTGCTGAAGAAGGATGCAGCGGTCAGGTGGACAGATGAGTGTCAAGAAGAATTTGATAAGATAAAGGGGTACTTATCAAACCCACCTGTGTTGGTCCCACCAGAACCGGGGAGACCATTGATTCTGTATTTGACGGTCTTGGACAATTCATTTGGTTGTGTATTTGGTGAGCATGACATCACGTTAGGAAGGAGCAAGCCATCTATTATCTCAACAGGAAGTTCACATCTTATGAGGTAAAGTACACTCACCTTGAAAGGGCATGTTGCGCCCTAAGTTGGGTAGCACTGAAGTTGAAGTATTATTTGTCATCTTACACTACTTACCTCATTTCTCGCTTGAATCCGTTAAAATATATCTTTCAGAAGCCTATGCCCACAGGGAGACTTGCAAAGTGGAAAATTTTGCTCACGGAGTTTGACATTATCTATGTGACGGACCGCGATGAAAGCCCAAGCATTGGCCGATCATTTGGCCGAGAACCCGGTTGATGAAGAATAAGAACCATTGAGAACTTATTTTCCCGATGAAGAGGTGATGCATATTGATGAGCTGGAGCAGATTGAAAAACCAGGTTGGAAACTTTTCTTTGATGGGGCTGCAAACATAAAAGGAGTCGGAATAGGGGTCATGCTTATTTATGACACAAGGCACCATTACCCTGTTACGGCTCAACTTCGTTTTTATTGTACCAACAATATGGCTGAGTACGAGGCATGCATTTTGGGTTTGAGGTTAGCTGTAGACATGGACATCCAGGAAGTTTTTGTCTTGGGAGACTCAGACCTTATGGTGCACCAAATTCAAGGAGAATGGGAAACGGATGATTTAAAACTCATACTGTACCGACAATGTTTGCATGATCTTTGTCAACGGTTCCAATAAGTGGAGTTCAGACATATTCAAAGGATCTATAATGAGGTTGCCGATACTTTGGCTACTCTGGCGTCAATGTTACATCATCCAGATAAGGCTTATGTTGACACTTTGCATATTCAGGTCCGCGATCAGCATGCTTACTGTAACATGGTGGAAGAAGAACTTGATGGTGAGCCGTGGTTCCACGATATCAGGGAGTATATCAGGATGGGGTTGTACCTAGTACAAGCCACAAGTGATCAAAAGAGAACAATTCAACTGTTTGCAAGTGGATTTTTCTTCAATGGAGGAGTTTTGTACAAAAGCACTCCAGATCTTGGTTTGTTAAGATGCATAGATGATAGACAAGCATCAACTATTATGACCGAAGTACATTCAGGGGTTTGCGGGCCGCATATGAGTGGGTATGTTCTAGCAAAAAAGACTCTCTAAGCAGGTTATTATTGGCTGACCATAGAGCGAGATTGTATTAGTTTTGTGCGCAAATGTCATCAATGCCAAGTACACGGAGATTTGATTCATTCTCCACCATCTGAATTACACACAATGTCCGTACCATGGCCCTTCGTTTCTTGGGGCATGGATGTCATTGGACCAATCAAGCCAACAGCATCCAATGGGCACAGGTTCATTCTGGTAGCCATTGATTATTTCACCAAGTGGGATGAAGCAAAAACTTTCAAGTCTGTGACCAAGAAAGTAGTGGTCGATTTTGTTCACTCAAATATCATTTGTCGGTTCGAGATCCCAAAGGTGATCATCACCGATAATGGTGCTAATCTCAACAGTCATTTGATGAAAGAGGTATATCAACAGTTTAAGATTACACATCGCAACTCCACTCCATATCGCCCCAAGGTGAATGGAGCAGTCGAGGAAGCTAACCAAAACATAAAGAAGATAATTCGGAAAATGGTGGAAGGTTCCAGGCAATGGAACGAAAAGTTGCCCTTTGCGTTGTTGGGTTATCGTACTACTGTTCGCACTTCAGTAGGGGCAACTCCTTATTTATTGGTATATGGCACTGAAGTAGTGATACCCACGGAAGTTGAAATCCCATCCCTCCGGGTTGTCACACTAGCCGAGATTGATGATGATGAGTGGGTCAAGGCCCGTTTAGAGCAACTAAGTTTGATTGAAGAGAAGAGATTGGCAGCAGTATGTCATGGTCAGTTGTATCAAAAGAGAATGGCAAGAGCATACAACAAGAAGGTGCACCCCCGAAAATTTGAAGTGGGTCATGGTCAGTTGTATCAAAAGAGAATGGTAAGAGAATACAACAAGAAGGTGCACCCCCAGAAATTTGAAGGGGGTCAGCAAGTATTGAAACGCATCATGCCACATCAGGCCGAAGCAAAAGGCTTCGCCCCAAATTGGCAGGTGCCGTTCATCGTAACAAGAGTGTTGTCTAATGGTGCTTTGTATTTAACAGATATAGAAGGAAAATGTGTAGATATGTCTATCAATTCTGATGCAGTTAAAAGATATTATGTATGATTTATTTCGTTTGAATTGTGTTTGCTTGTACTTGGCATGCATTTTGTTTTGCTATCTAAACACTTTATCCTTTGTTACCCTTTTGAGCCTTAATTATTTCCTTTCATACCCCTCTTTTGGAATTAGTAGCAAAGTTCATAAATGCGAGCGCAAAAGATAAGTAACGGAAAAGAGAGAAAAAGAGAAAGAAAAGAATGAAAAGAAAAGAAAAGAAGAAAAGAAGAGAAAGAAAAAGAAAAGAAAAGAGAAAATCACAACAAAATAAAGCAATTCTTATGTTATGAACTACGTTCGACCTGATTCCTTTTAAGGATACGTAGGTAGCCTCACGGTTCGGTCCCATCAAAATAAAAATTCAAGTCCCCAAGCAAAGAAAGTGGGGCAGAAGTTGTGGTTGTTATAAGAAATCTGATTCCAAAAGATGTAATTTTGAACCTATTCGAATTATTTTGAGCCTTTTTGATATCCTTTCCTTCTAACCCTATCCAAAAGCCCACGTTACGGTCCGAAGAAAGACCTTCCGATCAGTCTTTCTTATTGGTGAAAACCCACACGGGCACCGCAAGGTGACTGTGAGTTTATAGATGAACAAATGAGAGAGGCTTGTTGATGAAAACCCTTCAGGGACCGCAGGCCGAACAAGGTCAGGGATTCATTGAGGAAATTGCATTTTGAAGTTCTCGGGGCATAAAGTATGACAATTGAAAGTTGATTGGTTGGACAGGCTGGGCTAATTAATTCGAAATGCATGTCATGATCATTGGTATTAGCTGCTCCACTCAGATAAGTCTATTTTTTTCCCCTTCAAACAATCATCCAGTTTTGGATTTTTCTTCCTTATTCCTAACTCTCAAAGCCATTGCATTTTATTTCTTTTGGGTTTATCTCTAAGATGTTTTAGTGTCAGTTGTGTTTAAGAAAATAAGAAAGGATTTCAAATCTTACTACCAACTTCCAAAATTGCACAAAGCGGAGTGTGGCCAAAGCATGCCAGAGATAGTATGATGTAAGGTGGGACACAAAGTGTCGGTGAATGTTTTAACGTTGGAATGGTTTATTGATTCCATGGGAGAAGTAGAGGTTTAGATAGAGGGGTCAGAAGTGTTAAACAACGGCTTGGGTATGGAGCACTCAGGTCATCCATGGTCTTGAGGTTGAGGATCAGTTAGAAAGTCAAACAATTCTTGGCTAGTTCGGGGAAGCTAGTCAAAGCAAAACACAGTAGCAGAGAGGCCGCCTTTAGTAAGAATGCCACAAACTAACCACCACATTTTAAACTGACAAGATTTTTCTTTGATTTGAAACAGGGGCAGGAAATTTTGTTTGTTTCGGAGAAACCCTCCGTATGGAAAAGCAAGCACCAGACAGGTTTGGCCGTAAATTCCTAGGACCCTCTTGGAAAATGGGACCTAGTTTAAAATTCAAAACAATCATGAGTAGCAAAATCTAGCATAAATGTACCCCAAAGGAATATAAGTTGGCTTCAAAGTTTGCATGTTTGAGATAGGATTTAATTAGAAGTTTTTAGGACCCTCCTGAACAATGAGACATAGCTTTAAGATTTCCATTAGATAATAAAATTTAGCATTAGTCTTGTTGTAGGGTAGTATAATTCAGCCGTAAAAGTCGTCACTCCGAAGATAAGACTTTATTTTCGTTTTCAGGACCCTCCTAGATAATAGGACATAGTTTTAAGACCTTCTTAGGTAACAAGATTTAGCAGAAGTCATACCTTTAAAAGATATAATTTAGATTTATACCTGTCATTTTACTAGGAGTTTTCAGGACCCTCCTATATAATGGGATCTAACTTTCAAATTATTAACGATATTTGGTAACATGATTCAGTTAACACTCACAGATGCGCCCAGCTACCAAATTGGGGCAGAAAATTTTCTTTGTTTTGTCTATTTTGTTGAAATCAGGAGCCCACTTGAAGAACAAAGCAATTCAAGTATCCGTAATCAGGAGCCCACCTGGAGAACAAAGCAGTTCAAGTGTCGGTAATCAGGAGCCTACCAGGAGAACAAACAAATTCAAGTGTCGGTAATCAGGAGCCCACCTGGAGAACAAAGCAATTCAAGTGTCGGTAATCAGGATCCCACCTGGAGAACAAAACAATTCAAGTGTCAGTAATCAGGAGCCCACCTGGAGAACAAAGCAATTCAAGTGTCAATAATCAGGAGCCCACCTAAAGAACAAAGCAATTCAAGTATCGGTAATCAGGAGCCCACCTGGAGAACAAAGCAATTCAAGTGGCGGTAATCAGGAGCCCACCTGAAGAACAAAGCAGCCATTCAATTGTTGGTAATCAGGAGCCCACTTGAAGAACGAAGGGAAAGCAGCAATGTTCGAAGGAAGACGGTTAAAGTTCAGCAATCAGGCGTCCACCTGGAGAAAAGAAAAAGCATCTCAGATTGCAATTCAAGTCAGCAACAAAGGAACTTTACCTGGAGAATGCGAATCAACAGAGCGACAGGAACTGCAAGATTAAGTTTGAAGATATAGATAGGATTCTTGTAATGCATAGATCACAGTTTAGTCTAGCTTCTTTTATTTTTTCTTGGTGTAATAATGAGTTCAGTAAGCAGTAGCAGCAACAGCAACAGTGAAATCACAACTTCCTGGTAGTCTCAGCTACCAAAACTTCCCGAACTACACTAACCTGATTCCTTTATAGCCAGGATATGTAGGCAACCTCGGAAGTAGGGTGCAGTTTCAAAAAATGCTTCCCTCGGAGTATTCAAACGGGCAAAAATCGCTCGTAACCGCTCACTTTATCTTTGCACGAAAACTCTTCGAGTTTTCGAGCGAAGAGGGGCAACTGTGAGCACGTGATTTTTGCCCTATATAAATTACTCCCATATATTCAAGAAAATAAATTTCTCACATTATTTGCAATTTTGTAGATTTTGTGGCATTTTTGTCGACTGTTTGCATTTGTTTGTGCACGTTTATTTTATTCAATTCATGAAAAATATAAAAATATGTTTCATTTGCATTTAGGCTTTAGTTTTATATTTTTAGGTGAATTAGCAAGTTAGTTGTTTTATAAAAATGGAAAAAATAAAAAAATAACTGATTTTTTTTGCACTTTTTAGTTTTAGTTGTGATTTTTGGTAGTTTTTCCTTTAATTTGGTTTTTAATTGTAGTAATCATTAGTTAGAGTTAATTAATTTAATTTGGTAGGGTATTTTTATTTAGGAAATAATTTAGGTTTCATTTTTAATATTTGAAAAGAAAAAGAATTTTCAAATTTAAAAAAAAAATAGAAAAGAGGGAAAAGAATGAAAAATTAGATTTGGGCCAAAATTTGAAATTCCCTAGCCCAAAACCAATTTCCCCCATGGATACCCATTTAACCCAAGCCTAAACCCGCCTTCACCTGGTCCAATCCCTTATTATTCCAAAACGACCCCGTTTTGAACAGACCAAATCAGGACCGTTGATGTCTTTTGATCTAACGAGCCGGAATTGGGGTTTGTTTAGTATAATACTGCCCAAATACCTAACCCCCCTCCCTCCCTTCTTTCACTCGTCTCTCTCAGTCAATCCTTCAGAGAACAAACCAGTAACCCTAATCCGCTGCCCTGATTTTTCACCGCCCTGGGCCAGCGGCGCCACCGCAAAATGACCCCAAATTAACACCACGCAACCTCCAAGACCCCCTCATTCCCAATCCCCGCTCCGTTTCCTTCAAATCTCCCCAGAACTGCTCGAATTTTAATTTAAAGATATGAACCCTAAATCCCAAAAAAATCAAATCGGCGAGGTTTTGAGAATTTGAGGTCGAATTTGACTTTAATCGCATGTTTTCAGTTGAGAACACACGATTAGGGTCTAGTTCGACAAAAAATTGAAGACCCCTCAAGTTTGGTTCAAAACTAATGTTGCTTGGTTTTGATAGGTATGTCCAGTGTTTTCTCTTTTTCCATTTCTCTTATCTTCTTCTATTTTTCTTCTTTTATTCTATTTTCCCAAGGTCGTCCTTGCATGCATTTCTTTTAGTTTAGGATTGAATGTAATGGGTATCTGCTTTAGTTGTGTTTAGAGTCATTAGATTAGTTTTCGCTTAATGTTCTTTTCCCTTTTAGTTTTAGGCTGTTAAGAACTTTGGGTTCAGCAGGCCCAATTGAGTATTTGCCCTTCTATTTTTCTTCCTTCTAGATCGTTCTATTTGAATTCCTAAATTGGACTTGGGCCCAAAGAAAAGGGATTAGCCCAGGTTTTGTATTGATCATTGGGTCAATTTGACCCATACCCATTGGATTCCCTGGGGGTAATTAACAGTGTCTTGGGGGGGGGGGTAGTTCAGGGAGTCTAGGTGAAAATAATCTTAGTAACTGAATAAGAAAGCTTTTAGGAAGCTGAGATTGGGGTTAATTTGAAAGCTGGATTTCTGAGCTAAGGGCTCTTAAGCAAAAACCAAAATGTCAAAAGGGTACAGGGGCAAATCTGATTTCTTTTAGGCTGCCCTAATAGCTTACCTATAAAGGCACCATTACTTGATATTCAAAAGAGGGGGAGAGAAGTAAAAATCCAGAAAAACTGAAACGGTTGCATACTTGAACCTAACACTGATTTCCTTGCATTACTTGTTTAAAAATTGGCTCAAATTTGCTTAGTCTATAGTTTCTGATCTTCAGTACTTAGTTAAACTACTAAAAATGATGAGATCTCACGCTTGGGTTGAAATGGATTGAACTCTGGGTCTTTGAAAGCTTTGGTTTGAGTTTCTGCTGGTTGGTTTACTATTCCATTGCTGGGTTTGAGTTGATTCCTGTTGACGCTTCTCACTACTGATCTATTGCTGCTATTTATTTCTTCCTAATCTCAAAAACTAAGTTTCTGGTTCTGTTGTTGCTATATTCAGGTACATGCTCCTGAACCTCATTTGTTTGTGAAGTTTGGCTTGAGGAATGAAATGCAAGGCAGAAGTTTAAAGCATAGTATTAGTTTATTTTGTTGATTCAATTGTGTTATTTTGATTTTCTTTTAAAACCTGATGTTGTTGTCTCGACTGATTGAGTTCTGGTTTAGTAAGTGAGTTTCTACCATTGTATTTAACTGGGGATTACCATGAAAACTTGGGTAACAATTTGTCTAGTTGAATTAGTAGTTAGACGTTGGTGTTGTATAATTGAACATTTTATCATGATATTTGGTCTGGAACTATTATGAAAGTTTGGGTACTAGTCTGTTTAGTCAAACTCTGGATTCTTCTGTTCTTATGGGTCTTATCTTTAGCAGCCAGTATTCAGCATACCTTCAACCCTTGTTAGTGCACCACTGCTGCAGAGTTGCTACGGTGGTCATTTGTGTCGGCAAGGATCGTCTCAAACCCAGTGGTTGTGCCAGCCGAGGGCTTATTTTGAGTGCGGTGATGCAGGTCATATAACAAGGTGATGTCCTATATTGAGGAGAAGAAGACCATAGTAGGGTACTCGTGCCATGATTCCCGCACCGGTTGCTCCACCACCCACTCAACTAGCTAGAGGCGGGGGTAAGGCAGCCTAAGGTGGTGGTCAGTTTGTTAGAAGAGGAGGCCAACTAGTTAGAGGCCGTCCAAGAGGTGGAGATCAAAGTGGTGGGGCTCAACACCGTTTCTAAGCATTCCCAGCTAGACTTGAGGTAGAGTCGTTAGATGCAATCATCACATGTATTGTTCCAGTTTGCCATAAAGATGCATCGGTTCCGTTTGATCCACGTTTCACTTATTCATATGTGTCATCTTATTGTTCTTCATATTTGGATGTGTCTCATGATTCTTTGACTACTCCTATTTATGTGACTATGCTTGTTGGGGATTCTATTATGGTAGAACGAGTATATCGTGTTTGTTTGGTCACTATCGAGAGCTATGAGACTAGGGTATACCTTTTATCACTTGATATGGTAGATTTTGACGTGATCTTGGGCATGGATTGATTGTCACCCTATCATGCTGTTTTTGATTGTCATGCCAAGACTAGGACATTAGCCATGTCGGGATTTCCTAAATTGGAGTGGAGAGGTTCTCCTGACCATTCTACTAGTAGGGTCATTTCATATGTAAAGGCGTAGCGTATGGTCTAGAAGAGGTATCTGGCATATTTGGCCTATATCTATGATTCTTGTGTGGATCTTCCTTCCATGGAATCGATACCAGTTGTGAGGGAGTTCCCAAAGGTATTTCCTAAAAGTGTGTCGGGGATGCCACCCAATAGAGATATCTACTTCTACATTGACTTGGATCTGGGCACTCACACCATTTCTACCCCAGCAAACTGTATGGCCCAAGTTGAATTGAAGGAATTCAAGGAGTAGTTGCAAGATTTGCTTGATAAGCGGATTTATTAGACCTAGGGTCTCGCATTAGGGTGCACCGATGTTGTTTGAGAAGAAGAAGGACGGCTCTATGAGGATGTGTATCGATTATAGGCATCTAAACAAGTTCACTATCAAGAACAAGTATCCCTTGCCGAGGACTGATGACTTATTTGATCCGCTTCAAAGTGCCAAGGTATTTTCCTAGATTGACTTGAGATCTTACTACCATCAGTTGAAGATTAGGGCATCCAACGTCCCTAAGAATGTTTTTAAGACTCAGTATGGTCACTATGAGTTTTTGGTGACATCCTTTGTCTTGACTAATACCCCAACAAATTTTATGGATTTGATGAACCGGGTGTTCAAGCCCTATCTGGATTATTTTGTGATTGTCTTCATTGATGATATCATGGTTTACTCTAGCAATCGAGAGGAGCATGAGCAGCATCTTTGGATCATACTTTAGTCTTGAGGGGTCATTAATTACATGCCAAGTTTTCGATGTGTAAGTTCGGGTTGGACTGGCCTTGTTGTATCTTCCGAGGGTATTAAGGTGGATCCTAAGAATATTGAGGCAGCTCAAAACTCGCCTAGACCCACTTCAGCTACAGAGATACGGAGCTTCTTGGGTTTGGGAGATTATTATCGACGGTTCGTGGAGGGGTTTTCATCTATCGCAGCCCCATCGACCAAGTCGAACCAAAAGTGTGCTCTTTTTAAATGGTCTAACAAGTGTGAGATGAGCTTTTAGAAGCTCAATACTGCATTGACTATAGCCCCAGGTTGGAGTTGCTTTCAAGTTCAGGGTCTTACACTTTGTATTGTGACGCATCGCTGATTGGGCTTGGCACAGTATTGATGCAGGACGGTAGGGTGGTTGCTTCTGTATCTCAATAGTTGAAGGTTCACGAGAAGAATAACTTTGTTCATGAATTAGAGTTGAAAACCATTGTTCAGGCGATGAAGATTTGGAGGCACTATCTATAAGCATTAGATGTGAGGTCTATACTGACCATCGGAGTCTCCAGCACCTGGTCAAGTAAAAAGACCTTAATTTGCGTCAGCAAAGATATTTAGAGTTGTTGAAAGACTATGATATCATCATATTATATCATCTATAAAAGTCAAATGTAGTGGCCGATGCATTGAGTGGGAAGGCTGAGAGCGTGAGTAGTTTGGCATATTTACCAATAGTGGAGAGGATACTAGCCATGGATGTTCAGGCTTTGGCCAATCAATTTGTGACATTTGATCTTTCATAGCCTAGCCGGGTTATTGCTTGCGTTGTTGCACAATCCTCATTGGTTTTGCATATCATGTTTTGCCAGTTTGATGATCCTCACTTGTTGGTTTTGAAGGACACGGTACAACGGGGTGGAGCAATAGAGGTTGCGATTGGAGATGATGGTGTTATGCCGCTTCAAGGACAGATTTGTGCTCTAGATGTTGATGGGTTGAGAGAGTTGATCCAATAGAAGGCTCACAATTCGTGCTATTTAATTTTCTAGGTGTCATGAAGATATAGCGCGACTTGAATTAACACTATTAGTGGTAGAGAATGAAGAAAGATATTGTTACCTATGTATCTCAGTGTTGGAATTGTCAATAGGTGAAGTACGATCATTAAAAACCGGGTGGGTTGGCTTAGAGATTGGAGATACCATAGGGTAAGTAGGAGCGCATCAGTAAGGATTTTGGGATAGGCTTACCACAAACTTTGAGGAAATATGACGCAATTTGGGTTATTGAGGACCGATTGACTAAGTCTGCATACTTCCTTTTGGTGATGACTTTCTATTCTTCAGAGCGGTTGGCTCAGGTTTAAATCTAAGAGATTATCCTTTTGCATGACGTGCCCATTTCAATAATTTCTTACCAAGGCACGCAGTTCACATCACATTTTTGGAGAGTCGTGAAGCGTGAGTTGGGCATGCAGGTTGAGTTGATTACCACGTTTCATCCTCATACAGACGAGTAATCGAGCGCACTATTTAGATATTGAAGGACATGTTACGTGCTTGTGTTATTGATTTCGGAAGTTCATCGGACCAGATCCTACCTCTAGCAGAGTTTTCCTACAACAACTATTAGCCAAACATCTAGATGGCTCCGTAGGAGACCTTATATGGGAGGCGATTTCTTTTGCCTATTTGTTGCTTTGAGCCCTGAAAGGCTTAGATTGTTGGACACCAATTTGGTCTGTGATGCTATAGAGATTAAAGTGATTCAGGAGCGACTTTGTACATCTCAGTCCAGGCAGAAGAGTTTTGTGGACTGGAAGGTCCGAGATGTGGTTTACATGGTGGGTGAGAATGTTCTTCTTCTAGTGTTGCCTATGAAGGGCGTGATGCGATTTTGGAAGAAGGGAAAGTTGAGCCGGAGGTTTATTGTCTTTGAGATCTTGGAGAGGGTTAGGGAGGTTGCTTATAGGCTTGCATTGCCTCCTAGACTAACAAGGTCACATCCGGTATTTCATGTCTCCATGCTTCGGAAGTACCATGAGGATGGATCACATGTTCTGGACATTAGCATGGTGCAACTTGATGAAAATCTGACATATGAGGAAGAGCCAATAGCTATTCTAGACAGCAAGTTTGCCAGTTGAGATCTAAGAGTTTTTCTTTTGTGAAAGTGCAATGGAGAGATCAGTCATTGAGGGGGATACACGGGAGTCCGAGTCCGATATATGGAGTAGATACCCCAACCATTTTACCAGTCCAGGTACGTTTCTATGTCCGTTCCAGGAAGAACGTCTCTTATAGAGGTGGAGAATGTGATGACCCAATTGGTTGTTTTGACTGCTAGCCACTATTTCTATGTTTCGAGACCTCTCATAGCTTCATTTGATATTTATCAATTTGCATGCATGGTTCGTGTCATTTCTGGAAAGCTTTTACGTAAATGTTTGATGAAAATGTGATTCTTAACTTAAAATAAGACTAGAGTTGACAACGTTCAACATTTTGGATAAACGACCTCGGATCGGTATTTTGACGATTCTGGTAGGTTCATGTGACGTTTCTGGACTTTTTCACATATTTGGTTTGGGTCAAGGGGTGACCCAAGAGCATGTCGGCGCGTTATGTGAACAATTGTGAAAATTTAGTTTTCAAGTTGAAATCTTGATTTTGTTGATCAATTCTTGTTATTTGATGTTATTATTGATGATTTAAGGTAGCAAGCAAGTTTATATGATGTTGTTACACTTGTGTGCATATTTGGTTTTGAGCTCGAGGGGCTCTAGTGATTTTTGGAAGTGTTTCAGAAGAGTTTGGAATTGCTGGTGCAATACCTATTGCTAATGATGTCTGCATTTCTCGCATTTGCAAGGTCTGGCTCGCATTTCCTATCAATTGATCGCATTTACGGTACTGGGATGGGCAGGTCAACCTTTGCATTTGTGAAGAAATGTTCGCAATTGCGGACATACCTGGATCGCTTTTGCGATGGTTTGGTCACTTTTGCAACTGGGTATTATAATTAGGCAGCTTCGCAAATACGAACATTTGATCGCATTTGCGATGGAATTGGGTGTCACGACCCAAACTGATGGGCCGCGACGGGCACCCGGTACCTTACTCAACCGAGTACCAACGTAGCATATGTTTTCGTACAATACTATTATAGGTAAATGAGATGGACAGGTCGTCATGAGATAAGTGGAATAAAATATGAGGAAATACTCAACTTGATATACCGACTTATACGTATGACATACGGGCCTATAAGGCCAGAATAATCACTCGTACACTGAACATAGGCCGTCAAGGCCATACAATCTTTCATATACATGAAATATGTCTACAAGCCTCTAAGAGTACATATACGTCATAAGGCCGAGACAGGGCCCTGACATACCAATCAATACATGTCTAAATCATACAAACCAAATAAGCAACTCCGGAGCAAATGGAGCTCACCAACATCTTCCGCTGAGCTGACACCCGACTTGGAGGACTCTTAACCTGTCTATCGGGACCTGCGGGCATGAAACACAGTGTCACCAGGCAAAAGGGATGTCAGTACAAATAATGTACCGAGTATGTAAGGAATGAAAATCAATAAATAATACGTATGAGAGAAACATGGAGTAAAAGACTCAACATATATATCTGAATAGATCTGTATATTATTTAATATTATAATGTCATGCATATGCATGTAAATGTCATACCATGCATAGGTATACGCGTTCAACATAATCAAGCCTTTGAGGGCATCCCATCATATCATCTTGGCCATTGTGGGCAAATTATCAACGTATACCAACTGATTAAGTGGTGGTACGTATATAATGCCGTAACCTTTTCCCATATCCCATATACATGTAATATACATATATACACGTATATAATGCCATCTGGTCATGGTTCAAGGTACATGAATGCAATGCATGAGAAGTACGTCAATAAAATCTTTCGGAGTGTCACAATACCATTTTGCCTTTAAATAATACCATAAAGTAAACTTTATCAACTTACGTATTTTATGAGACCCATGAACAGATGATAGAATAATATGACACATGGGGAATCAAGAACATAGGCAACTCCAATATTTCTATGAATATAGTCATTTATTAAAATTGTGCATTTACTCATTTCGTTAGTATCGTATGGATCATGCCGAAAAGAAAGAAGGAATAGCCTTAACATACCTGAACCGGATTTCTTGACAATCCCTTAAACACACGTTGATTGCAACAACACGTAACGACGGACCGAAGTAGGGAAAAATCCGTATGATATTCTTGAGAAAGATTGCACCGAACTCCATTGGAATTGCAAGACCTCACGTTGCTTTGAATTGTTGAAGATCTTATCTTTGATGTGTGATTTACGTTTGTAACACACAAACATACGTTGGAATTCATATTACATGTATATAGGAATGAGTTTTGGACTTACTGTTCTTAGTAAAGAATATGTGACTTTCTTTATTAAAAGGATGTGAATCATGTTCTTTAAGAGTAAATATGTGTCTTTTCCTTAATTAATGAGTATGATTCATGCTATTTAAGACATGCCACGTAATCATAGTGACTTATGAGTCACAATTCCTATATGGGTTTGCTGCCACGTTATGGATTTTGTGCAATAATTAACCACCAATTATCTCAATTAATTGTTAATCTCCGACTAATATTAATAATTACCCGATTATCCACCTAATTAAGAATTATCTCAAATTACTTATAATACTACTCACTTTTAACACACCTTATACACCTTACTATTATGTCCATGTGGTACCTTGTATGGTACTAGTCCATAAATATCGGGTATTTTAGCTCGGGCCGTATTTTATCCCAAAATGATAAATTTTAGCGAAATTCATTTTTTTCAATTTGCATACCCTCTCACTTTCAAGAATTTACTCATCACTTGTTTAAAATAGCATAATGCTTATAACCTCAAAATAATCTCAGTCCCGAACTTACGTTGATTACCTTATGAAAAAACATTAACGTACAAAAATACGGGATGTAACACCTCATTTCCGAGATTTCATCAATTCAAACAGATTTGTCACATTAGGCATTAGACACTTTCAGAATTGGGGAAAATTAAACCATTAAGCCCTATAGACATGGTTTCTACATGAACTTGGATTCAAACCTGCAGGCAGTTTCAGATGCAAGGCGCTACTTTAAACTCATAGACATGATTTCCAAAAAAGTATACAGTTTAGGAGTATTGCATGCTGATTTTTGAGATTACAGGTTATAAGTTTTTAAACCTATATACGTGATCTCTAAGTGATTTACGCAGTAGGGACAGTGAAGACCGTGGAAAATACTCAGAATTACTCATGTGTATATGGCTAAAAGTGGAGATCCAAATTTTATGATCATTATGACATCCCATAACCCGTCCTCGGGAGGCTCGAGTCACAGTTCATGGCCCGACCCCGAGGGTTCCCTATGATCGACCTCGGGGCAGAGCAAATAGGCGGCTATGATGAACCAACGAGAGATTCCCAAGGCAAGCGGTTAGAGCTAACCAAGCATATAGGAATAGTACAGGCCCGTATTGTGGCATTAAATAGTTGCACCAGTCGTTTAACTTTGTAATAAATACATTCGTATAATGTTGGGATTTTCCCTCCTATATAAAGGCGACCCTTGTTATTTTTTGCACATATGATGTTCAATACAAGAACATTCTCTGCTCTCTAACTTAAACACTCTCTATTGTCTTTCCTCATATTTATTGCTTACATTTGTTGCGTTTCATTTATTGTTCTTCATTTACGTACATCATTGATCATAAAGAGCTCTCATTAAAGCTTTCAGAATTGTTAAGTCCTTTATCGCCCATTCATAGTCTAACGCTTAGCTCGACCCAATGGCCCCTTATAGTTTAGCTCGAGACCTCGACTCTCGGCCACTCGGTTTGCATAGCGTATTATTTTTCAGGCTCTTATCTTATTTTCTAGTCTCTCACTTAGTATCTACTACTTAACAACTAGCATAAAAATAAATCACGTATTTTTAGGACCAAAAAATCAAATTTAATTGTTATTACCATTTTCGAGGTAAACATCATGCTTTCTAATAGTGGCATAACTAAGCAATAAAACAGCGTTTGAAAAGTTCAGCATTAACACTTTAGAGTGAGTAGTAATACCCTATAGGCAGGATTTCAAAAAATTGACGATTGGAACTGATTTTTTATACTTAGCCCCTATAGACATGTTTTCTAGGTGAGCAGTATGATAATAATAGCAAATTAACCAATTAAAGTACGATAGGCATGATTTCTAGTGAATATGCTGTAGTTATGCAAATTTAAAGAATGGTTATTGACATTTTTTTCCTATAGGCAAGTTGTCTAGTAGTAGACATCAGAATAAATAAAGTACTTATGCTTCAATAGTAGAAAAGTTGTGTGAGTGCGTGATTCTCCTAATGGCATGACTTCTACCAGTGTACATGGAAATTGAATGGCATATATAGCAGGTTGGATAACAAATAGATCATATGAATCCTATAGACATATTTTCTACCCTTGCATGCAAACATTAGAGTATGCCCATTTCCCCGAATTTATTAATACCCCAATCGTTTATTACAAAATTATTATAGACCCAATGATGAATGTAATTACAAAATATTATACAAGCAGTAATAGTAGACATATAGCAGGCCTAAAAGGAGATACCAGTATTGATTGGGCCTTTAACAGACTTTATCTTCACAAATAACATAGCCAGATCCCAACAGAGGAACATATTCATCAGCATAGCCCAGAAATCCTAGAGGAACTCAAGTCAAACCAAACAGCCACAAATCGACCATATGACCCAAACATTGAATTACATACAAATTACTTAAACAACCCAGTTTGTAGATTCAGTAGATAGAATGAGGCAAGAACTGAGTGTTAGAGATAGCTCAGGCCTCAGAAAAACAAAAAAGAGCGTCCAAAGAACCCCAAGTCCTAGTCTGTTAGAGTTCATAAGGGTCTCAAATGGACACCGAGCAATGCTCTCACTAGGAAGGTCGATAGTGAGAGTCTTGGTGGCCTTGGCTTTCAGCTGGCCAAGAGTGATAGATTCAGAATAGTATAGGTAACAAATGAGAGTGGGAGGAGAATAGTTAAGGGACATAATTTGAAGAGATACACTTGTATTTTTAAAAAAGCAGACATAGCAAAGTTGTCTAAAACAAAAAACATGCTAGTTAAGAAGGTCAACAAAACTTAGAGGCAGATTGTTATTACAAGTTCAACACTTAGCAAGAAGTAAAATATTGGCAGGAACACATTGAAAGAGAAAGGGGAGAAACAAGTTCCCTTTGATTTACAAGATTAATTTACCAAGATGCATAATACCAAACAAATCTAGGTAAAGTACCAACTTAAAGAGTTTAAAGCCTAAGGGTCCCAATTATGTTAAGTATCCATCACAATGTCAAAAGACAGACATGCTAACTTACATCATGAAACAAAATAGTATCAAACATGGCAAGGAAACACAAGTTGAGATAGCTACTCTAAAGTCTCAAATAATCACTAAAGGATATGGAATCAAGTAAACCAAAGACATGCTGAGTGACACAATAGCATGGGAGCAAGTCATAGTTATTAGTGATGGTCTTAACACATTCATAATAAGAGTTTGTCAGTACAATGGATCAGGCCAAAGCAGGGACGCAAACTCACATTAGACAGTAAAGGTAAACATTCAAATACCAACCTACTTAGTTTCAGCGAGCTTAAGAGAGCCTAAATTGTTCAAGTTAAGCATATACAAACAACAATGTCTCAAAACTGGAAATCTTAGATGTATTTAAATGCTAGAGAAGTTCAGATTATAAGACAGGTTCAATGCTAACAAAATAATACACATAGGTGGTCTAAGAACATATTAAGTCATGAAGTTCAGAGGCGTGAATATGAAGAACATACGCACAAGAGAATGCAATCGTAAACCCAAGAGTCTTACCAGTTAAACAGACAACAAGAATGAACAAATTCCACAATACTCTGAATATTAACAAAGAGCAAGAACCCAGAATCTTAGTGCATCAGATTTCCTAAGGGCTTGAAATGAACCCCGGGCAGAGCTCGTACAAAGAAAGGTTGAAGAATCGAATTTCGTTGGCCTTGGCTTTCAGTCGGCAAAAAATCAAAGTACAAAACAAGAGAATGAGAGAACAAAGAGTAATAACTTCAATTTTTAGTGAATCTAGTGAAAAAGGTCTATTTCAAAGGGGAATGGGGAGGGGTTTATACAGTCGTAAAATCGAGTGAGTAAATAAAGAAAGAAATTAATCAAATATGAACAAAGAAAGGAAAAACATACATGCAATCATAAAGCAACCAGTAAAGGATGTCAAAAATCAAACCCTAATTAGATTTCAACATTTGAAAATCCGTCTACTGATATGAGAAATCAACAAATATTCCATGTATATGGACGAGATAGTGTTCAGATCTTAGCGATTGAAGTTGAACTACCTGAATCTGAGAGATGGCACTTGCCAAGTTTAGGCAAGTACTAAGTGATACCGTAGTCTTGCAGGTAATACTGAGATAGCACATAAAAGGTAAGAAAATCATGGAAAAAATCCATGATTGAGACGGATTCAGAGAAGATTGAGAGGGCGGCTAGGGTTTCTGATGGAGGGAGGCATGTTTGAGGGTAGCTGATGAAGAGAAATGGGGAAGGGGGTTTGGGTGAGGGGATATAAGGAGAGTGGTGAGGAGTGTTGTGAGTCGTTGATCACTTTTGATCAACAGCTGGGATTTGAGAAGAGCTGGGTCGGTTTTTGGACTGGGTTAGGTCATTTGGGTTGCTGAATTTAATAAAACAAATAAATAAATTTTAAAAAATGCTATTTTTCAAATTAATATTATAAAACAATAGTAGAAGATAATAAAAATGTAAGATATTATTTTGACCTTGAACAAAAGGACAAATGCAATAAAATTATAAAATATAGGCTATTATTACAAGATTGTGAAAATGGCCTAAAAATACTACTGTAATGAAGTAAAAGTATTTGAAACATGTATTATAGATGCAAATAAAAAATTTAGATAATTAAGTCATTACTAAAATAATTGAAATGACTAATTAATAAATATTCAAGTAATTTAAATACAGGAAAATCAATTTTAAGGCTCTAAAAATTATGAAAAATTATAGAAAATGCTTGTATAGATTTGTAAACTAAATAATGATGCAAAAATGATATTTTGAATGTATATATATTATTTGAGAAATTATAAGGGCAAAATTGGGTATCAACAACTGCCTTTTTTTACCGGGGAATGGTAAAAGAGCTGTCGGGTAAAGAAAATAATGACCAATTCTTGCCGAATTGAGTGAGGAATGATGTGATTTTAAAAAAAAGGAGGTCGAACCCTAGTTCCTGAGTTGCCTACATATCCCTGGAGTTACGGGAATTAGGTAGTGTGTAGTTCTGGATCCAACGGTGAATGAAACCGCTTGAGTTGTTATAGGAATGTTCGCATGTTTTGAAGAGGGTTTAGGTAGGAGAGAATCGGATGAATTTATGCGGAGTCATGCATGTGAATCTGGAATGTTACAGATGTATCACAGAGCAAATATCTGAACGGTCATAGAGTAAAAGTGGGCAACTGCTGGTGGTCGGTTATGTTTGAAACAGTTGAAGGATGTGAACTTTATGAATGAAAACCGGTGCGAAGATTGCTCCCGTTTGTAGAACAGTTACCTCTTGGATTACCTGCAAAACTTAAAATACGGTGCATGCAAATATATATGGGTTATTGCAAAAATTAAAACATGATTCAAATTTTCTTTGGACCATGAACATTGTCGTTTGACGATGAAGATGATGTCTTTAGACCATGACGTCCTGGGCCATGAAGTGTATGATAAGAGATTCGCTGGCCATGAAATGATGCCCTCGGTCCATGAGGATGGTGCCTCCGGACGATGACACATTTATGTAAGTCTCGGTATATGTAACTGTTGTGCCATAGTAGGCTCGCTCATAGGAGCTCGACCATACTAGGCTCTGTATCTCGGCCATTCTGGGCTCGCTCATAGGCGCTCAGCTATAGTAGGCTCGGTATGTAACTCGCCATCTGATCAGAGGTTGGCCAATAAGGCCCTGTCCATCGATTATAGCTCGATGGTGGTGAAAATACTGTAATACTGTATATATATAAGCTCTCTGCTCTCTTTGCTGACAAAACACAAGATTAAACTGAATATGAAGTCCCGATAAGGGATAATGCTGTAACTTATGAGACTTGGAAAATGAACATAAATTTAGGAATATGAACTTCTCTTTATGTCCCGTTATCAAATACATGTAGTTACTGGATCATGCCAAATTTAAAGAAAGCTTTAGCCTTAACATACCTTAACTATGTTGAGTCCTTAATGTCTTCCAAGCAATTCTTCAAACAACTCAATTTAATCTACCACAGGATAAGGAGATTTAAAATCAGTTCTGATTAAAGGCTAAGTCCGCAACTTAAAATTGAAGTTTGTTTGCGGAAATTTTGGCAGCATCTCTCCTATAATAAGGCCTTCCTCCAATACCATATACCAACAACAGCAAGAACACAACAATAACAACATGTATGAATCGTTTTTCAACCTTATCTCCATCACAATATACCACAAAACCGCCAGCACACCCTAATCAATTCATACATAAAACGACAACCAAAGTAGTGTCCAACAACCGAAAAAATGAAACGACGAACGACCAGCCAACCACCCTGTCATTATGTGGTGTTTTTACACAATCTTTCTCCTCTCAAACTCCATAAAACAGTAGCAAAATAGACAACCCAACAGCAACACGAAACATCCCACAAAATAGTCCTACAAGTTCAACAACTCAAAACTAATTTTCCGGTTTGCTAAAACATGTTTCGACTTGTCTTTTCTTTCATATTGAACAACACAACCAACATTACATAATTAAGCCTCGTATCCTATGAAACAGCCATCAATTCAACTTATAAATAAATTCCCAACCAGCCATCAGTAATGCAACAACAAACATCATACCACTCATTCAAAACTCGCTAGGTCTAGTCTTTACGGTCGAGTTACAACTCATACAAGCATACATAATGGAAGGAGAAGCATAAATGTACCTTGGACTGAGTAGAACTATGAAATCTAGTCCTTCTCTATCAAAAATCAGTCTCCCACCACAGCTACATGAAGGAGAAATAGAAACTAGCAAGTTGTCTGGGGTTTTCGGCACTAGAATCACATCGAAACATCTGAAATAACCTAGGGTTTGTGTGGGATTTTTGGGGAGACGTTGCAGGGGTTCACTCTAATTTTAATGATCTTAAATATAAGTGAAACAAATGAGTTAATTATTCCTTAAAAGTCCCCTGTTGGTCGACTTAATTGAGGCCTCTCCTTTTGGCAAGTAGGTGATGCACGTACTTGTCACCTACCAGCCTGTGCAGTCTCACAAAAATATAAATATCTCTCTACTCAACTTTGTATCAACAAACGTTTTAATGAGTTAGTACCTAGACTCATAGATCTTCAATTTGGTAGGTAGATAATCCCCTAATTCTAAGTATATTTGGAGAAAAGTTCAGTTGCATTTGACTTAAGTTTCAACACATTTATGAATGGAACTTGAGATGACCTTTTCCAACTTTTGTTCCACATCTCGCTTGACTTCAAAACATAACAAAAAACTATCATACGGCTAAAATAACTCATAACATAATCTTCTTGTAATGTTAATCACCCTAGTCGCACCCCAAAAGTACATGTTATAACATTCCAACTAGCCAATTATCGACAAAACTTATTTTCTTTAATTCGTTTAGCTTCTAAGCCTTCAAACCCTCTTTGTACTTGGTATTCATGATCTTAAATATTTGTAACCTTCATGTTAAAATGATTAACTAACTTCGAAAACTTTTCAAAGATGATTTCATTTACGAGCTAGCATCAATTGACTTACGATGTACTCTTACATACGAAAACGTGGTGTGTAACGTCTTCCCCCCCCCCCTTTGGAATATTCGTCCCCAAATGTTAACTGATGCGCTTATCAGTCTCATAACCTATAACTCATACGAATAGTTTAGTACTGTCCTTGACATCTAGGGAATTATTTTGTGAATAAATCTGAAGGCCAGGGCATTACCCCTTTTAGGCCTCTTTCTCACACCACGATATGTTGTTAGAATTCTTCCAATCTTATAACTGTTGCAACCTTCTCTCATGCAGCCTATATGACTTTGTCCTTGTATATGCGCCTATGTGACTCTTCTGTCCTTTTTCCTCCAGCCTTTAGCCAATTTCTAAGCCTTCACCTTGGGAACATATACAGAACTATGACAAGTTGTTTCTCCCGGTATATATAGGTGTACTGAATCTCTTTGCTTGGTACTTTGTCAAACTTACAACTGTTGCCATATCTTGTTTCATCGCCTTATATAGCTATCCTTATGGCTTTACTACATCTATGTAGGTTATACTATACCATAACACTTACTTCAATTTAGTATTACCGAGGTCTGCTACCCAACTCTAGGTTACTCTCTTGCTGCTTATCCTATAGGTATGAATCTATGTCCTTTAGTTCTTCCTCATTACTGTTCATCTTAAGAATGACGGCCTAATCTCATCTAATACTTTGGAATTCTTATGTTCCTATTGTTGATTCACCTTATGTTGCTCTATAATCTACCATTAAGAACATGAAACCTCTTACGTAATACACTGTCGTAAGGGCCCACGTTGCATCGGGAACATCTGAAGTTATTTTCCTGATCCACCTAGGGACGATACAATACTTCATTAACCATATTTTATAGCTTCCCAACGTGATTCACCTTATGGGGATATTTTAATCATGTACAATTCATGAAATCCCTTTTTTTGTTGAATTATTACCCAATCAAAAGCCTTAACGTTATCCTCTTATGTATCACAAGTACACCCTTATTCTACTACCAGGGCAACATTTCATCTCTTCAAATCACTCATAGTCTTAGACTTCTCTAAGCTTATTCAGACTATACTGAGCTTTTTATAACTTACGAAATTCATCAACCCTCTTGTTTTGATGGGCTTAATCCTGAGGCCTTACATATTCTTATCACCTTCTCACCCACATTCTCTAATCCTTACTCTTGTTTACCTAAAACCTTGTCAATATACCATACTCTAGCTTGCGACCGACACATATCTTGGTATACTACTCCCAACCTTCTTTTAACATGCTAGCCCCATAAATTTCCTTATGTTTCTGGAAGTTCAAGCAAGACATCATGCTGTCTCTAACTCTTCTTTACTCTCTTAACTAGACATCTCGCTACCTGGAACCCATAGGGTGGAAGATATACTACTGACAACACTAGTGTACTTTTTTGATACTGAATCACATCGCTTCTAGCTCTCTACTTGAAGTATGGAGCATTCAAAACCTTATGAACTTGGGCATCTCGTAACTTCTTCACATGTACCTTACATACCATTAAATCTTGCATCGTATCTTCTATCTCTTTCATAACCTCCCTTCCACATAGGTGAAATTCACATCCATACCTTAAAGTTCTACTATAATACTTTCACATCACGTGCATATATAATCCTACGAAAGCTTCATACTAACTTCTTATGAGGTTGGCATTGTTCTAACCAGATTTATCATAGAGGCGTTATAGAATATGGCCTTTGTACTATCTCTTTTGTACCTCTGATATGTAGAGTGATTCTACAATATTCTGAATCACGATTTTTATACTCATCGTGGTCTAATAATCAGACTCCTAATTCACTTAGCTGATGTAACTCTTTATTTCCAATTCTATCTTAGCCTTTAATTAGGCTTACTTTATCTTCTGATATGCTTCTATGGGTATTAGTTATTACTTTAGCCCCTCCTAGATGCTATGGAACATCCATGATATAACCTTCTAGCAATTCAAGCTTTTGTCTGTGACGTGGAATCAATTCTTTCTTTTAACTTATACTGGAGTCTCTTGTAGTTGTATCATTTTCAACATATATGTTGAATGGATATCACTCCGAAATCTTAAGTGCATTCATAATATAACTACCTATTTGTCATTGATCAAATAATTCCTTTCGTGCCTTTTCATCCTTTTTAAAAAGTAAGCAATTACTTTTTTTGGTCGTTATGCCACTTGTTGCATGAGTACTTGGCTTATCTTAGTGCCCATACCTATTGGAATTTTGTGCAACTCATATAATCTCGAATATTTTTTTTCTGTTTACCAGGCACGATAGGTGCACTTTCTTATGGGGTGTGTACAATGTTGTGGTGAGACTATTGTTACAACACCATTATTTATTTAGGTTACTAGGATTAGTTTGAAGCCTTCTTCCTTATTTCCTCAACTAGTCATTCATTGTCGCATTTAGGGAAGACTGTCTGACTCTTGTAAAGCTGTGAGCTTATCCAATCATATACCTGACAAAATTTTTGATGTTCTTACTCACCTATAAATATCCTTGGTTACATACCTCTGTTCCCTTGTTCTCGTAGGGTTACTTCTGAACTCAATTTTTGTTTTGTCTCTGTCACGACCCAAACCGATGGGCCGCAACGGGTACCCGGTACCTTACTCAACTGAGTACCAACATAATGTATCATTTCATGTAATACTATCATAGATAACTGAGCCGGAAGACTGCCGTGAGATAAGTAGAATACAACTTGTGATACCAACTTATACACAAGGCATACGGGCATATAAGACCAAAATAACCACTCGTATATTGAACATAGGACGGCAAGGCCATACCATCTTTTACGTACATGACATATGTCTACAAGCCTCTATGAATATGTAATTTTCACGAAGGACGGGATAGAGTCCCGCCATACCAAACAATACACATCTAAATCATATTAACCAAACAAGCAACTCCGAAGCAAATGGAGCGCACCAACATCTTCTGCTGAGCTTATAGCCTACTTGGAGGGCATCCCATCATATCATTTTGCCCACAGTGGGCAAATTATCAATATATACCAAGTGATCAGGTGGTGATGTGTATATATCATCATAACCTCTTACCATATCCCATATACATATATACGCGTATATAGCGCCATCTGTTCATGGGTCAATGTACATGACTGAAATGCATGAGAAGTACGTAAATAAAATCTCTTGTAGTGTCATAAAACCATTATGCCTTTGAATAATATCATGAAGTAAATTTTTCAACTTACATATTTTTCTGATACCCATGAACAGATGATAGAATAATATGACACGTGGAGAATCAAGAACGTATGTCACGCCCAAACTGATGGGCAGCAACGGGCACCTGTACCTTACTCAACTAAGTACCAACATAACATATCATTCATATCATTCTATCATAGGTAAATGAACCGGAGTAAAGCATGAGGGGATACAAACTTATACATATGAAGTACGGGCCTATAAGGCCAGCAAGATTCTTTATATACTCAAAATATAAGCTGACAAAGCCATACAAGTATCCGTATACATGACATCTGTCTACAGGCCTCTAAGAATACATAATATCATAAAGGTTGGGACAGGGTCCCGCCATACCAATTGATACATGAACTAATCATATTGACCAAAGAATCAACTCTGTAGCAAATGGAGAACACCAACTTCTTCCGCCGAGCTGATAGCCTACTTGGAGGACTCTCGATCTGTCTATCAGGACCGACGGGCATGAAATGCAGCATCCCCAGGCAAAAGGGATGTCAGTACAAATAATTTACCGAGTATGTAAGGAATGAAAATTAGTAACTAGTAGACATGAGAAAATCATGGAGTAAAAGGCTCAGCATGTATATCAGAATAATTCTGTGAATCATTCAATATTATAATGTCATGCATATGCATATAAATGTCATACAATGTATGGTTATATGCATTCATAGCATCATCAAGCCTCTGAGGGAATCCTATCATATCATCTCGGCTACTGTAGGCAAATCATACACGTATACCAACTGATCAGGTGGTGATACGAATATAATGCCATAACCTTTTTCCCATATCCCATATACATATATATACTTATATACGCGTATATAATCCCATCTGGTCATGGGTCAATGTACATGAATGCAATACATGAGAAGTACGTCAATAAAATCTATTTGAATGTCATAAGACTATTATGCCTTCGAGTAATATCATGATGTTTACTTTTTTTCAACTTACGTATTTTTCTGAAACCCATGAACAAAAGATATGATGATAATTCACATGGTAAAATCAAGAATATAGACACCCCAAATATTTCTATGAATAGAGTTATTTATGAAAGTTGTGTATTTTACTCGTTTCATTCGTATTATTTGGATCATGCCAAAAAAAAGAAGGGATAGCCTTAACATACCTTATCATAATCTTTCAAATCACAAAGTTGAACTCGCCCCTTCGCACCTTCATCTACAACAATGACAATAATACTATCCTTAAGTTACGAAAGGTACAACTATCGTACAACGAACGACAAGCTTATTTTGTATAAAAACGGGCAACATCTCCCCATATAATCCTTACTTCCTCAAAATTCAAGATAACACCAACGATACAAGATCAGAACAATATCAACATATATAAATTATTTTCCAATCTTATATACACCACAAAATACTACAAAACAACCCAACACACTCCAATCTCTTCATACACAAAACGACCACCGTAGTAGTGTCAAATAGCTCGAAAATATTACGACGAACAACCATCCCTCCATCCTGCATTTATGTGGTGTTTCTCAACACAATTCCTCCTCCAAAACTCCAGAAAATAGTAGTAAAACACGCAGCCCAACAACAACACAAAATAGTCTGCTACAAGTGAATAACTCGAACTCATGGCTTTCGATCACAGTCCCGTGAGTTCTTACAACTATAGAAGGACTTACCATGAATTTACAGTAAAAAAATGGATGAAAGAGATCAGTAAACTTACCTTATTTGTTGGATACCTCAGCTCCTATCTTGGTTCTCCAAACTCTAGGTTTTACCTCTAATTAGAACTTTAAAGGGAGAGAAAATCAATTAGGGTTTGTGAGTAATTTTTCGGAGGACGTTTGCTGGGGTTTAGTTCTGGTTATTTGTGATATATAATCAGGTTTCTATTTTAGGAGATAATCCCTTAAATGGTCTCTTTGTCTAACCCGAAATAGCCTTTTGGGCTCTCATTTAACCAAGTAGCTGACACACCTACTTGTCACCTAGCAGCATGTGCAGTCTTGCAAAAATGCATATATCTCTCTACTCCTATGTTGTGTTGAAAAACGGTTTAATGCGTTAGAAAATAGAGTCACAGAGCTTCAATTATATGGGTGGAGCACCTTATAACTCTAAGTATATTAATCGCAGTTACATTGAAACAAATGTTCAATAAAACTTATGAATGTAACTTGTGATGACTTTCATCAACTATTGTTCCACTACTCGCTTGACTTCATAACACAACACACAACTATCATACGACTAACATAAGTTATAACATAACCTCCTCATCATGTTAAGAACCCTAGTCTCACCCCAAAAGTACATGTTTTAACATTCCAAACTTGTCGACTTTCGACAAAATATTGCTTTCTTTACTTCCTTAGCTTCTAAACCTTCCAACCCTATTTGTACTTGTTGTTCACTATCTTCAATATGTGTAACATCCGAGGTACCATAATAAATTACTTTATGTGCTTTCAAAGATGATCTCATTTGTGAGCTTACATTAATTGACTTATGGCGTACTCTCACGTACGAAAATACGGGGTGTAACAACATAAGCATCTCTAGCATTTCTATGAATATAGTCATTTATAAAAATTGCACATTTGCTCGTTTCATTTGTGTCATATAGATCATGACAAAAGAAATAAGGGATAGCCTTAATATACCTGAACCGATTATCTTGACAATCTCTTTAACGCCCATTGATTGCGACAACACGAAATGGCATATCGAAGTAGGGAAATATTCATATGATATTCTTGAGAAAAAATATACCGTGCTCCCTTAGAATCGCAAAATCTCATTGCTACTACGCTACGAAGTCTTGTATGAATTCTTGTGGACGTGATTCACATTACTTAGTGAAAAGTATAGTTTTTTTGGAGCATTACATAGCTGATTCGTATAACTTAATAAACAAGAATGAATCTTTTTGGAAAGGTCCCTTTTTTATAATGTGTGGGCCCCACTTAATAATGCTTCCCTTAGCCACCCAAATCCCTTAATATGCCATCTAGCAATGTGACTAATGTGTCACTTAAAACAACATCCTTGGGCTGCCACGTTAGGGAGGGTTTGTAAATCCTTATCAAAAGTATAAATTATTCACTAATTCATTATTTAACTAATTAATCTCTCATTAACCAATAATTTATTAATTACCCACATAATCAAGGATTATCTCAAATTACTTAAAATACTACTCACTTTTAACACACCTTATACACCTTACTATTATTGTCATGTGGTACCTTGTATGGTACTAGTACATAAATATCGGGTATTATAGCTCGGACCGTATTTTATCCCAAATTGACAAACTTCGATGAAACTCATTTTCTTCGGTTTCCTTGCCCTCTCACCTTCATGAATTTACTTATTTTTTTTTTGAAATAGCATAATACTTGTAATTCCAAACTAATCTCAATCTCGAGCTTACGTCGATTAACTTACGACGAAACATCAATGTACAAAAATGTGGGACGTAACATCTCACTTTTTATCTCTCATTAATTTATTTATGGAGTATGTTTATGTACAAAAATATGGGGTGTGACGTCATTCCCCCCTTTGGAACATTCGTCCTCGAATATTGACTGATGCGTTTATCATTCTCATATCTCATAGCTCTTGGCAATACTTTAGTACTCCTATTTCCATCTCGGTAACTATTCTATGAATAAGTCCAAAAGCTATGGCGTTCCCCCCTTTAGTCCTCTTTATCATACCATGACTTGTTGTAAACATCTTACCAATCTCGTAACTATTGCTACCTTCTGTCATGTAGCATGTACGACTCTGACCTTGTAAGTGCGACTCTTGTTTCCTCCTTTTTTTTCCTCTAGCTTCTAGCCAATCTCTAGACCTCACTTTGCAAACACATACAGAGTTTGATAATATGTCCCTCTAGGCATTTATAGGTATACTAAAGTTCTTTGCTCAGTACTTAGTTGAAATTAGTTGAAATTACGAATATTGCTACATCTTGTTTCATAGACCCGATTATCTATCCAGATGATTTTACTGCATCTAGGTAGGTCATATTATACCATAACTCTTACTTTGATTTACCGTTGCTGAGGTCTGCTACGAAATTGCAACTTTCTCTTGTTGCTTTTCCCATATGTATAAATCTAAGTCCTTTAATACTTGCTTATTACTATTCATTTTAAGAATGACGACCTAATCTCAGCTCACACTTTGTGAATTATGTCCATCCATTATGATTTACCTCAATATTGATCTAAAATATACCACTGATAACTTGAAACTTCTTACATAATACCTTGCTACTAGGGCTTATGTTGCATCGAGAAATATTTGAAGTGATTTCTATAATCGTATTTCATAGTATCTCAATGTGATTCACCTTATGGGGGGGGGGGTATCCAAATCCTGTGTCGTCCATGAAATCTCTTTTTTTTCTTTTCAAATCATTAATCAATATAAGGCCCAAATGTCATTCTTTATCTACCATAATTACACTCTCATCTCTTTAAATTGATATTAGTCATAAACTTCTTTGAGTTCATTCAGGCTATACTAAGCTTTCTATAACATAGAGAAACCATTATGTTGCTTGTTTTAATGGGATTAATACTAAGGACTTATCCATTCTCGTCACCTTCTTACTCGCCTTTTCGTATCCTTATTCTTGCCTTCCTAAAACCTAGTCACTTTTCCATGCTTAAGCTTGCGACCTACCCATATTTATATTGCTCGCAACCTTCCTTCAACTTGCTTGCATCATAGGTTTCCTTGTGTCCTTCTGGAACATCAAATGAGATATCACATCGTCTCTAACTCCTCTTTACTACCTTAATTAGCCTCCTCAATACCTAGAAACCATAGGCTATGAGATATTCCACTAACGATGCCACTATTATTCCTGGATATTGAATCCCCGCGCTTCTAGCCTTCTATCCAAAGTATGGACTATTCATAACCTTATGCATTTGAGTATCGCGTACATTGTTCACCTTTACCTTACTTACCTTCAAATCTTGCATCACATGTTGTATCTCTTTAATGACCTTCCTTCCACATAGGTATAATTCACATCTATAACTTGAAGCGTTATTATCATACTTGCACCTCTGGTGTATACATAATCCTATGAGAGCTTCATACTAAGTTCTTATGAGGCTGGTATTCTTCTGATGCCCTTATAGAATATGGCTACTGTACTATCTCTTTTGCACCTCTGATATTTAAGAGTGATCCTGTGGTCTATAATTCTCTTGGTACATTTCTATTTTACTTAGTTGATGTAACTCTTTAGTTTCCTTTTTTTTCTGATCAGCCTTTAATTAGGCTTAAGCTATCTTCTGATCTGTGGCTCCGGGCATTAATTATTACTTTAGCCTTTCATAGGCGCTGAGCGATATTCATGATACAATCCTTTAACGATTCAATCCTTTTTCTATGACTTGGGCTCTATTCTTTCTTTTAATGTATACCGGAATCTTTTACGGATATATATGCTACAAGTATAAAACTCCAAACTCTTAAGTGTGTTCATAACATCACCAACTCAGGATCAATGATCGAATAATTCATTTCGTTCCTTCTTAGCATTCTTAAACGTAAGCTATTACTTTTCCTGATCTTTCTGCCCCTTGTTGCGTGTATACTTATCTTGTCTTAGTTCCCACGCATGCCGGAGGTTTCGTGTAACTCATATGATCTCGAATATTACTTTTAATTTTACTTCCCGTTCATTAGCCATGGTAGGTGCCACTTTCCTTTGGAGTGCTTACAATGTTGTTATAAAACTATTGTTACATGACCATTTCCTCTTATTGTGCTTAGGTTGCAGCCTTCTTCCTTATTTACTCAGCTAGTCTTTCGTTGTAGTACTTATGGAGAACCCTTGATGCTTGTAAAGTTGTGAGCTTAGTACAGACCTTTTGATGTCCTTCCTTGACTATAATCATCCATAGTTACTTACCTCCATGCCCTTGTGCTTGTAGGGTTGCTCCTGAACTGATATTTTAACTGTCTTCGCTAGTGACACTTTCTTTTATTTCCGTAACACTCATACAGTACCTTTGACTAACCCGAATCCTATTTGAATATATATCAAGTATTATAATGACATTACTGTGGGGCTGAATTCCCCATGTTGGGGTTTTACTATGTTTATCCTGCACGATCTGCTGACTCGTCTTTAACCTCTTGTTTAGCCGTAACTAGGCTCTTCTCGAACTAATTACTAAGTACTCATTGGCCCATTCTTATATCAATGTCTCTTGTAATCATTCTTGGGTTATTTCCTTTATCATAACTTACATCTCGCACTGGCTCTTTATCTATCAATAACATCTCGGGCAGGATGCTTACTTCCTTTCCTTAACGTCGTGTTTGCATAATGTTCTGGAATCGTAGCATATCTGTAGGCTTAGAATAAGTGCAATCTTATTTTTATCATATTCTTCCTTTATCATTCCATAATTACTAGAATCACTTAATTCTTACTGAACGCCACATCACGCCATATTCCCCCCTTTAGGGGAGTACTGAGACTTGGAGCTACGACAACCTACGTATAGATGTTTTACCTCTTCATCTTAGTCGTCCTTTTATAGAATCAATGACCCTTTCTCACCTTGCGATAATCCTTCTATACCGAGGATAACAAAATTCCTTACTTGCAATGGTGGCACTTAGTGTAACTAAAACATACAGTCCATTGAACTTAACTTTGTTCACATTCTTTGCTTTAGATAAGAGTCTTCCTGAATGACCATTCCCTGAATTTCTCATGAATCTTCTTCTATTATCCATTCTATTATATTCGAAACGCAACCTCTGAAATTCATATGATGTCGACCATTATCAAATTACTCGGTTCCCAATTCATGTGTAGCTTACCTTGTGCACCAGTCCGTGGTGATTTCTATTATTTTGGGGTCTAACTTTTCCTTCTGACAGTCGTGTTGGAGTCATAAACTTATTTATCGAAATGAGGATACAACTTTATGGCCTATACTCTTTTGTTGTCTCCAGGACTAGCACCTCTAATTTTTTTCCTTCCCTAGATTATCGACTATGTAATACTATCATTTAATTTTATTTTTTTCTACCGTTGTCATCCATGTATCCCATCTTACTCATAATTCTTCCTTATCTCTCTTCTCATTACTCTACTAATATCTCTGCATAGCTCTTTCTGGTGAAACTTCAACAAGACATTCTTTTGCTTTTAGCTCCCATTGCTTCATTCATCGGCTCTTCGGGTTTCTCAACGTCCTTGCTCTACCAGGGACGAGAGTTACACCAAGGTAATATTTATCCCTTCCAAGCTTTTAGTGCGTATCTTCTATTTTTTTTTATCATGCTAGTATTTACATCTAATTGTAATATTCTATAGTGCATCATCTAGGGTGTCTCACAAGATGATCTATAAGCACTTTTGTAATATCCTTCAGAAATGTAAACTAACACAACTAATCCATTCACAATTTTGGGTTACTATAACCCCAGCCGCATCCTGATGTTCCATCCTTTTCTTAAGCTACACTTGTTAGCCCTCATAGGTCATAACTAAGATGGGTGCAGCCAATTACACATACCTTTGTTATCAATGAAAGTAACTCAAAATGGTTATATCTCCCTTCGTGAATGGTAAATAATGATAATATTTAGTAACTGGGTACCTCGTACCCTTCTTCGTCTTGCTTCTTTTACTTCTTGAAACATGTATTTATCTTTTGAGTCTCTCATTGTCTTTCACCATGAAGGTGGATAAATATTCTTGACTTAAGGTCCCTTATCAAGAGGCTTACACGTCTTAGTATATGCATGCTCTGCTAAATACCTCATATTTATCCCTCATAAACATGATGCAAAAATTGAGTTCCTCTGACTCAACTCTTCCACAGCTATATCTCCTACCAACCATCTTTCTGGATGTAGGCATCGTTGTATTACGAATAAGATAGAGTTTAGAAAATTTTGTTCTTACAACTGAGATTTACCACACGATCTAGAGTAGGAAGAAAGAGTGGCAGTCCTAAATGCCCTGTAGCCTCCTACTTATAAGTGTGGTGCACGACACACCCATAAACAAGACTCTACTCGACACAGCTTGTAGACTCCCTAGGACAGAACTGCTCTGATACCACTTTTGTCACGACCCAAACCGATGGGCCGTGACGGGCACCCGGTACCTTACTTAACCGAGTACCAATATAACGTATCTTTTCATGTAATACTATCATAGATAACTTAGGCGGAAGGCCGCCTTGAGATAAGTAGAATACAACTTGTGATACCAACTTATACATAAGACATACGGGCCTATAAGACCAAAATAACCACTCGTACACTGAAAATAGGCTGACAAGGCCATACAATCTTTTATGTACATGACATCTATCTACAAGCCTCTCATAATACATAGTTTTCACAAAGGTCGGGACAGAGTCCCGCCATACCAAACAATACACATCAAAATTATACTAACCAAACAAGCAACTCCGAAGTAAATGGATCGCACCAACATCTTTCACTGAGATGATAGCCTACTTAGAGGACTCTCAACCTATCTATCGAGACTTGCAAGCATGAAACGGAGCATCCCCGGGCAAAATGGACGTTAGTACAAATAAAGTACCGAGTATGTAAGGAATGAAAATTAGTAAATAATAGAAATGAGAGATACATGGAGTAAAAGACTGGACATGTACGTTTGCATAGCTTTTTGAATCACTTCATTTTTATAATATCATGCATATGCATTGATGTTTGCTTAAAGTATATATATTTGTACGTATATTGCCTCATATCTTACTTTAGTTTCAGGGATTTGGGACGTGAAATGTGTTGATTTATGTTAATTTGATGTGTTTTTATGTATAGGAATGATCTGGGAGCAATCGGGGGCGGAATGTGAAAAATTAGAGCCAAAACGAACAAAAATAGGAAAGTTGGACATTTCAGCGCCACAGGTGGCGCCTAGCCCTACCTGTGGCACCAAAAAATGGTAGCACCATAGATGGTGCCTGGCGCTAGCCAGTGCGCTAGTGACGTGAAAGTTGTCCAAATTCACCCGGGACACGGTTATTTCGGCATTAGACCTACCCAACACGTATAAAAGCAAGACTAAACTTATTTGTCAAGGGGGAGATGCCATTTTTGAGGAGAATACACACGAGAAACATCAGGGAGCAAGAACATCTCAGATTTCTTCATCTTTTTCTAGTATGTTAAATTATTCAACACTTCTGAAATTATTTACTAGTATATGAGTGGCTAAAAACCCATTGTTCTAGGGTTGTGATTTAGCCATGAATATTGTTGTTTAACATTGAGTTAAACTTGATTACTATTCACTAATATATGGTTGTTTCTTCAATTCTGTGATTAATTGCTTAATTGTCTGGCCAGCAGTTAGGTTCTATTTACTATCTATGTTATGCTTGGTAAGCCGTGTTTATTGAGAAGAGTTGAAGAGATCACGATCTTAACTCTTGGGGGGAGGGGGCGGTGGATTTGTGGTTAGGTTAGGAATATACCTAGTCACCGTGCTTAATTAAATATCATAATCTTAATGCGTTCTTAATATATTGATTTCATGTGTTAATCTATTTTGAATAGGCGAGTAGTACTTCGGGAGAAGGCTATGACAGAAATTATTGATTAATTAGCAACCATGAGTGAATTGTATGAGAGACAGAGTTAATTAGAACATAATAGGATTGGTGAATCGATCACAACCCTAGAATATTTTCCTCCATTAAATACATAACAATCATTTTACTGCTGGATAATTTAGTTAATACATAGAATTATAATTTAGTATAATCATATTCTTTAACTTGATTTTGGTTGGGGTGAATGACAATTGTGATGATTTTAGTGGGTAGTTGATACAAGTCTATGTGGGTTCGATACTTTTCTTATCATTTTATTACTTGTACGATCACATATACTTGCGTGTGCGTTTGGGAGCAACAAGTTTTCGGCGCCATTGTCGGGGACTTGAATATTAACTACTTTCTAGTTTTTGCTTAGTTTGTTTATTTCGTCAAGTCTAACGTTACTTGATAATTTCTCTGATCTCAGGGACTTTGATTGAATGTTTAGGGTCAGAAGCCAGGACAGACTTCAAGGCTTTGACCCTGAACATAAGAGGACATTTCATAGGAGGTTTAGGGAAGTCAAATATACTAATAATCTTCAGGCACTTGTTCAATTTCCTGTGAGCATGGCAGAGGAGGAACATATGGTTGTTCAGGAGATGGCTATGCCCAACATTGCTAATATCACTTCTAGTATTGTGAAGCCTAGGATCACTGGGCACTTTGAGCTGAAACATAGCATGATTCAGCTACTTCATGCAAATGGGCAGTTTATGGGTCTTCCACACAAGGATCCACAATAGCATATCCTGAACTTCTTTGAGATTAGTGACATTTATATCGCTAACGGAGTCACTCCAGACTATGTGAGGCTCATACTTTTTCCATTCTCGCTGTTGGGTGAAGCAAAGTGATAGCTAAAAGAAGAATCAGCTAATTCTATTACTTCATTGAATGATTTGGCAAGGAAATTTCAGGCAAGGTTCTTCCCTTCAAGCAAAACTGCAAAGATTAGAAGTGAGATATTTTCCTTCAAACAGAGAGCGGCAGAGTCTTTATACTCATCTTGGGAGAGGTTCAAGGGGCTAATCAGAGACTGTCCTTATCACAATCAGACAAGAGAAGTATTAGCTCACACATTCATAGATGGTCTACATCCTGAAATAAAGATTGTGGTAGATGCTGCAACTGGAGGTCAAGTGTTTGAGAAAAGCTTTGATCAGATAGATGCATTATTGAACAAATTCTCCAAAAGCAATCCGGATTGACAAGGAGAATTGGGCAGACACATGGTACAAAAATCTGCAGGGGTTCTCGAGTTAGATGTCGTCTCTGCATTGTCAACACAGATTTCCACATTAACCAACCAAATCAATCAGATGACCTTGGTTATTAATAAGCAACAAGCTCAGCCAGTGCAACAGGTTTAGATATTTTGTTATGTCTGTGGAGAAGGTCACATGAGTAATCTATGCCCATCAAATCTAGAGTTTGTATATTTTGTGGGTAACGCAAATCGAGGCCAAGCAAATCAGTATGGGGACACTTATAATCCTAATTGGAGGAACCACCCAAACGTTTCTTGGGGTGGAAATAAAGGTGCTCAAAATTAGTATATCCCACAAGCTCCTCAATAGCAATATAGATCACCTCATGCTAAACAACATGCAAACTCAATGAGTCACCTTGAGGAGATGATGAAGAAATTAATGGTTGACCAGCAGGCCCAAGTAGCAACGATGAGAAATTTAGGGCGATAAATAGGACAACTTGCTAGTGCCCAAAATACTCGGCCAGTTGGGGCTCTTCCTAGTGATACTGAGCCTAATCCTAAAGCTCAATTCAATGCAGTTACCTTGAGAAATGGAAGAGAATTAGAAGAAGTTCCAAAAAAGAAGAAGTATACAGCTAGTCCTGAAGGATAATTAGTTCCCAAGCCTGTTTAGGATAATGAGAAAGAGAAAAAAGGATCAGAGCCAGTAATTATGACAAGGCCCCCACCTTCGTTTCCACAAAGACTGGAAAAGCAAAAAAAATGATGCGAAGTGCAAGAAATTCATAGATTTTTTAGCCAAGTGCGTGTGAATTTGCCTTTGGTGGAAATTTTGCAAGAAGTGCCTAAGTATGCAAGGTATCTCAGAGATATTGTGGCAAACAAGCGAAGACATACAGAGTTTGAAACAATTTCACTTACTGAAAAATGCAGTGCTAGAGTTCAGAGTAAACTTCCTCCTAAGTTGAAAGATCCTGGGAGTTTCACAATTCCTTTGTCTCTTGGAAAACAAGAAGTTGGTAGAGCACTGTGTGATTTAGGGGCTAGTATAAATTTGATGTCATCCTCTTTGTTTAAGCAACTCGGATTGGGGGTGTTGAGACCTACTAAAATCACTTTATAGTTAGCAGATAGGTAACTAGTTATGCCAGATGGAATTATTGAGGATGTGTTAGTTCGAGTGGGGAAGTTTATTCTTCCTGTTGATTTTATTGTTCTTGATTAAGAGGCAGATGAAGAAGTGGCCATTATTTTGGAGCGACCATTCTTAGCTACTGCTGGAACGATTATTGATGTGAGAGAAGGGAAATTGAAGATGAGAGTTGACGGTGAGGAAGTCACTTTTAATGTGTACAAGGCACTTAAGCTCCCTACACATTATGAGGACTTGTGCATGATTATTGTGGTAGAATCGAAGGGGGTAGAGCAGAGTCCTTATGTGAATTGTAGTGATCCAGATGAGACAACTGAGTTAGAGGAGGTAGTGCTGCAAGCTGAGTGTGTAAAGATGATTGCAAAAAAATCCAGAGATGAAATAGGAGACCTTTCGAGAATGTGCAAACAGGATAGACTTCATGGGAGAAAGAAGAAGAAGAGAAAGCGCCCAGCTTGAGCAGAGTAGCGGAGTCGTGCCACGACTATAAATAAGGTGCTTGTTTGGAGGCAACCCAACCTGTATTTTAATTTTTTATTTTTTTTATGGTGTCAAGTTTTGTGTTGTTTTTGTTTTGTAGAGTAGGGGAAGTCTGAGTAACCGAAGTTGAAGCTAAGGAGCATGTTTGGGATTAAGTGTGGGGTTGTCTCGACCCTTAAGATTGAGGATCATATCCGAGCTAGGCCCGAGACGGCATCAAGGAGTATTTCTCACCCTTGTTTTAATATTTTTCTCTGTGATCATGCATCGAGGACTATGCATAATATAAGTGTGGGTGGGAGGAATACTACTTGTGATGTAGTTGTATATCTTGTAACAATTTGTTTTAATTTATTTCTTTTATTAGGTGTACTTAGTCTAGTGTTAGTTTAGTTTGATTTAGAAAAGAAAAAAATATAAATATACAAAGAAAAAAACAAAAATTGAAAAATCTCGGACTATTACCGACGATGGATCTTTTGGAAAATTTTATTGAGGGATAAAATCCGATTAAAAACACCAAAAAGATTTTTTTATTTAGAATAGTTAGGTAGTATTCCTTGGTTTTTCTTTGGGCACTGGTTCTTTTCCAAGGATGTAGCTCGAATCGGGTACTTTACTTTTTTTAGTAGTAGTTTAGGAAGAAATGGAGTCACTCTGAGATGCTCATTGACATGGTTGATACTGGCACATTAGGTTATGACATACATTCTGTTTTTTCGTGTATTTGGTTTGAATTGTGAAGCCTAAGTAAAGTAAATAGCCTATTTTGTGACGCCTTTTCTCAATTGTTTGACTCCTATGCCACATAGTGCAATATTGCTTAAATTTCTCAATTATGTGTGTTTGCTTGAATGAGAGTTGAACAAAACCGTTGTGATTGAGTCATGTGCAACGTGTGTGTTAGGATTTGTAATCTTCTATGCTATCCTGTGTAGTCTAGAACTTGCCATGTGTGTTAATTGAAGCGAAATTGTAAGTTGTGCTAACCTAGGAGATGATGTATCCATTTTCTTGTGTGATCATAGATGTGCTTGTCACATAAGAAAATAAAATTTTCCGTTGGTAGCCCTTTTGAGCCTATAGATATTTTTTTTGGCAACCACATTACAAGCCATACCCCTATTTTTTTCTTAATTTTATCTTGATTGAACCTTTACCTCATAAGACACTTAGTCACTAAAAGAAGTAAGGTTAGAGATTGGGGAGTAGCTTTTGAGTAGATCCATGAAGGGTCCGTCGGTGCACTAAAGATGAAATCAAAGTCACTATCCGATGAAATTTATTGTATGGAGTGTGTGACGAAAAGAAAAAAAAAGTGAAAGGAAAAAAATATTGCAAGAAAAGAGAAAAAAAATATGATAGTTCAAATAATGTAGAAAAACACAAGCCTCCAATTCTTATTGATTTGTGCTAGTGGAAATATAGAAGTGCTTAATTTAAAAGAGGGATGTGTTGCATATGGTTTGGGGCAAGTGAATGAGTTGGGAAGAATATGTGCTTGAATTGTGAATGTAGTGTATTAAAGTGCTTAGAAGGATTAGTCACTACTTCTAAATGTATCATACTCGTCCTTAGCCTACATTACAACCTTAAAGTCCTAATTGATCCTAGATTTGGCTAGCTTAAATTAGTAAAGATATACACTACAAGCAAGCTTATGGTACGAACACGGGATGCATATGAATTCTTTGTGAGAGTGAGCGAATTTTGTTCAATTGTGTGATGTCCTTAATCTATATTCAAAAGCATATTTAAATGTGTGGACTAATCTATATTCACTCTTTCTTTTGTTGGTAAGGGCAAATTATCTCATGAATGATTAGTGATGTTGTAAACTTTCTTGTTGGGTGAGTGCATGAGTTGAAGGTGCTTAGTGGTTACAAATCGGCTTTTGAGGTTGGGTGGAGACAAATACGTTGTTGGAATTGATTAAATTGAAATGTTATACTTAGGCATGCTTAAACGGGAAGAATGTGAAATTTTGTATGTTCATGCTCGCCTGCTTGTATTGATCATAGTCAAGGGTATAGTGTGTGGTTAAAAGTTAAAGTGCTCCTCCATAATTGAGACTTGTACGTAGATAGGGGTTTATTTGATAGTCCCATTGGTCGAGGACGAGCAAGAGTCTAAGTGTGGGATGTTGATGTTTAAGTATATATATATTTGTATGTATATCGCCTCATAACTTACTTTTGTTTCGTGGATTTAGGATGTGAAATGTGTTGATTTATGTTAATTTGATGTGTTTTTATGTGTAGGAATGATCCGGGAACAATCCGGGGTGGAATGTGCAAAATTAGAGCCAAAACGGACAAAACTGAAAAGTTGGACATTTCAGCGCCACAAGTGGCGCCTAGCCCTACCTGTGGCGCAAAAAACAGTAACCAAAAATTGGCAGTGCCTGGTGCTAGCCAGGGCGCTAGTGACCTGAAAGTTGTCCAAATTCACTCAAGACACAGTTATTTCGCCCCTAGACCTACCCAACACGTATAAAAGCAAGACTAAACATATTCGTCAAGAGGGAGACGCCACTTTTGGGGAGAATAGACACGAGAAACATCAGGGAGCAAGAACATCAGATTTCTTCATCTTTTTCTAGTATTTTCAATTATTCAACACTTATGAAATTGTTTGCTAGTATCATGAGTGACTAAAAACCCATTGTTCTCGGGTTGTGATTTAGCCATAAATATTGTTGTTTAACGTTGACTTAAACTTGATTACAATTCACTAATATATGGTTGTTTCTTAAATTCTGTGATTAATTGCTTAATTGTCTAGCCAACAGTTAGGTTCTATTTACTATCTATGCTATGCTTGGGAAAGTCGTGTTTAGATTAGAGTAGAGTTGAAGAGAGAACGATCTTAACTCTTAAGAGGGGCGGATTTGTGGTTAGGATAGGAATATACTGCCGTGCTTAATTAAATATAGTAATCTTAATGCGTTCTTAATAGATTGATTTCATAGGAATATAAGTGTTAATCTATTTTGAATAGGCGAGTAGTACTTCGGGAGAAGGCTATGAGAGCAATTATCGATTAATTAGCAGCCATGAGTTAATTGTATGAGAGGGATAGTTAACTATAACATAATAGGATTGGTGAATCAATCACAACTCTGGAATATTTGTCTCCATTGAATACATAACAATCATTTTACTACTTGATAATTTAGTTAATACTTAGAATTATAATTTAGTATAATAATATTTTTGAACTTGATTTTGGTTGGGCTGAATAACAGTCATGGTGATTTTAGTGGGTAGTTGATACAAGTCTCTGTGGGTTCGACACTTGACTTATCATTTTATTACTTGTACGACCACGTATACATGCATGGGTATATGCATAACATCATCAAGTCTCAGAGGGCATCCCATCATATCATTTTCAGCCATTGTGGGCAAATTATCAATGTATACCAGCTGGTCGGTGGTGGTGCATGTATATCACCGTAACCTCTTCCTATATCCTATATATATATACGCGTATACAACGCCATCTGGTCATGGGTCAATGTACATGAATGTAATGCATGAGAAGTACGTAAATAAAATTTCTTAGAGTGTCATAAGATCATTACACCTTTAAATAATATCATGAAGTAAACTTTTTCAACTTATGTATATGACACATGGAAAATCAAGAACATAAGCATCTCTAGCAATTCTATGAATATTGTCATTTATGAAAATTACGCATTTGCTCATTTCGTTTGTGTCGTATAGATCATGCCAAAAGAAATAAGGGATAGTCTTAACATATCTAAACCGATTCTCTTGACAATCCCTTTAACACCCCTTGATTGCGACAACACAACATGGCAAATCGAAGTAGGGAAAAATCCATATGATATTCTTGAGAAAGATTATACCGTGCTCCCTTAGAATCGCAAAATCCCGTTGCTACTACGCTACGAAGTCCTGTATGAATTCTTGTGGAACTGATTCATGTTACTTAGTGAAAAGTATGGTTTTTGTTGGAGCATTACATAGTTGATCCGCATAACTTAATAAACAAGAATGAATCTCTTTAGAAAGGTCCCTTTTTATAATGTGTGGGCCCCACTTAATAATGCTTCCCTTAGCCACCCAAATCCCTTAATATGCCATCTAGCAATGTGACTAATGAGTCACTTAAAATAACATCCTTGGGCTGCCACATTTGGGAGGGTTTGTTAATCCTTATCAAAAGTATTAACTATTCACTAATTCATTATTTAACTAATTAATCCTTCATTAACCAATAATTTACCAATTACCCACATAATTAAGAGTTATCTCAAATTACTTAAAATACTACTCACTTTTAACACACCTTATACACCTTACTATCATGGCCATGTGGTACCTTGTCTGGTATTAGTCCATAAATACCAGATATTATAGCTCAGACTAAACTTTATCCTAAATTGACAAACTTCGACGAAATTCGTTTTCTTCGATTTGCTTTCCCTCTCACATTCATGAATTTACTTATTCCTTGTTTGAAATAGCATAATACTTATAATTCCCAATTAATCTCATTCCCAAGCTTACGTTGATTAACTTACGATGAAACATCAACGTACAAAAATGCGGGACGTAACATCTCACTTCCGAGCTCTCATTAATTTATTTATGGTGTATGTTCTTGTACGAAAATATGGGGTGTAACAGTCTCCACTGTGGCACTCTTTTTTATTTCCGTAACACTTTTACGGCAACTATAACTACCTCAATGCATATCTGAATATTTCTCAAGGATTACGATGTCGTATCTGCGAGACTGAATTCCTTATGCTAGGGTTCACTAATTTTATCTTGTACGATATGCTAATTTATATGTATCCTCTTATCTAGCCATAAATAGGCTCGTCCTGAATCAACTACTAGCTACTCGTTGGTCCATTCTCATATATATATTCCGTGTAATCTCTCTTGGGTTTTGTCTTTTGTCTTAACTTACCTTTTGCATTGGCTCCTAATGTATCAAATGTTCATTCACACTTATTTATCAATAACATCTTGGCCGGGAACCCTTATTGCATCTCCCTGCCATCGTGCTTGTATAATTTTCTAGAGTCGTATCATATCTATAGGATCAGAATAAATGCAATCTTATTCCTTTCGCCTTTTTACCACATTCTTTCTTTACTATTCCATAGTTACTTGAACTACATAACTCTGACTTACTACCATCTCATGCCGTCTTCCCCCATTTTGGGGAGTACTAGCATTTAATGCTATGAAGATTTATCTATATATGGTTTACCTCTTCATCTTTGGCATCTTTTCATGTCTTCATTGACTCCTACTCACCTTGAGCTAACCCTTCTCTACCAAGGATAACTGAATTCCTTACTCACGAGGGTGACACCTAGTGTAACTGGCACACTTAGTCCCTTAAGCTTAACTTTACTCAATGTTTTTGCTTTGGCAGAGTGTCTTCCTGAATGACCTTTAAAGGTTATTCTTATGTTGTCCATTTAATTATTGCTGAAATGTGATCTTTGAAATTCTCTTAATGTTGATTATTATCACATCATTCGATCCCTAATTGATGTTCAATTTCTCTTGTTCACTGGCCCATGATGATTTCTCTTACTGTGGGGTTAATTTTTGTTATAGTAATCACATTGGTGTCACTAAATCATTTCTCGAAATGAGGATATGACTTTTGGCCTATACTCTTTTATTGTCTCAAGGCATGTCACCTCTTGTCTTTTCCATCACTTGACTATAGACTCTGTCATCATATCATATTTTGATTTACTGTTATCACTCATTTATCATATCTTACTCATAATGCTTCATTTACTCTTTTCTTATTCTCCTGTTAATATTTTTGTCTATCACATTATTTTGAAAATATCTACAAAACATTGTTTTGCTTTTTTTTAGCTCCCCCCGCTCAATCCACCATTCTAGGTTACTCTAACCCAAGTTGGATCCTAATATTCCATCTTCTCTTAAACTATATATGTTAGCTCCCATGGGGCATAACCGAGATGGGTGTGACCAATTGTACGTACCTTTTTTTTGTTGAAGGTAACTTAGAAGCCTTATATTTCTCTGCCTGAATTGAAAATTTGGATAATATTGGGTACCTTGTACCCCTCTTCACCTTGCTTCTGTTATCTGTTGAAACTTATACTTTTACCTTGGCCTGCTATTCACGGCGCATACTAGATATTCCCATCTTAGGGCCTTAAGCAAGAAATTCGCACATCCAGTATGCACAATCTGATCGGGCCTCAAACTGGGCGACATTGCCAAGAATTCTCTCTCTACTAGTGCCCTAACCTACTTGTAGTAGCTCTCTAGCTAGCTATAATTTTTGAAATTGCAAGCATCTCTATAATTAGCAAACATAAGTCTTCGCTCGAACTCTTATGACTCAGCTTTATAGCACAATGTGGATTTGAAAGAAGGGTAACATACTCCTAAATGCCCTTAGCTTCCTATTTATATAATGTTGGTGCACAACACATCAATAAACAAGGCTCTACTAACCAATAACAGAACTACTCTGATACCTAGTTTGTCATGCCCCAAACCTAAAGAGGTGTGGACGACACCCGATGCCGTACTCGGCCTGAGCCTGCCACTCTGTAACTGTGAACTATGGAGGGGTAACCCTCAAATTATCCGATAAGGCCATATTCTGAATCGTCTGAAAATAATGTCTCACTCATCTGTGGGGTAAACATGCCCTATATATATATATATATATATATATATATATATATATATATATAATTGTGTATAGCCAATGAAGCCACCATGAACATCTAATGATATAAAAAATATGCAGGACTCGTCTACAAGCCTCTAGCGATAACTGAACTGTACCATGGTTGGAAAGGGCCTCGACCTACCCATCAAACCTGTATATATAAAATGGACTCCAAGGTCTAGACCTGGTAACTCCGAGGAAGTGGAGCTTACCAACCAAGCTGATGTTTCACTCTGTCTACTAGGAGGGTCTGTCTAACTGTCAATGAGGACCGGCGAGCATGAAATGCAGCATCCTCGGCAAAAGGGACATCAGTACGAAATAATGTACCGAGTATGTAAGGCAACAGAATAACTGAAAGCTGAAACTGAATTGATAATATAATAACTGAATGTAACTAGGAGTCAAAGATAAGCTGAACATATGCTTTCCAGCTGATACTGACTCAACTTTCTCAATATAATAAGTAAAATAGTTGTCCAACCTTATAAGGCTCGGTATATGTAACTGCTTTGCCATAGTAGGCTCGCTCATAGGCGCTCGGCCATACTAGGATCAGTTCTCGGCCATTCTAGGCTCGCTCATAGGCACTCGGCCACAATAAGCTTGGTATATCACTCACCATCTAATCAGAGGTTGCCCAATAGGGGCCTGCCCATCGACTATAGCTCGATGGTGGTTAAAATATTGTAATACTGTATATATATAGGCTCTCTGCTCTCTTGGTTGACAGAAGACAAAACTAAACTGAATATGAAGTCTCGATAAGGGAGAATGCTATAACTTATGAGACTAGGAAGATGTACATAAATTCAGGAATATGAACTTCTCTTTATGTCTCGTTATCAAACACATGTAGTTATTGGATCATGCCAAATTAAAAGAAAGGCTTAGCCTTAACATACCGTAACTCTGTTGAGTCTTTAATGCCTTCCAATCAATTCTTCAAACAATTCAATTTAATCTGCCACAACATAAGGAGTTTCAAAATCAGTGTTGAGTACAGGCTAAGTCCGCAACTTAAAATTATAGCTTGTTTACGTAAATTTTGGCAGCATCTCCCCTATAACAAGGCACTCCTCCAATACCATATACCAACAACAGCAAGAACACAATAATAACAACATGTATGCATCATGTTCCAACCTTATCTCTATCACAATATACCACAAAACTTCCCACACACTCTAATCACTTTATACATAAAACAACAACAAAAGTAGTTTCCAACAAACTAAAAAATGAAATGACGATCGACCAGCCAACCACCCTTCCATTATGTGGTGTTTATCAAAACTCTTTTTTCCTACCAAACTCCATAAAAATAGTAGCAAAATAGACAGCCCAATAGCAACACGAAACAACATACAAAATAGTCCCACAAGTTCAACAACTAAAAACTTATTTTTCGATTTACTAAAACATGTTTCGACTTGTCTTTTCTTTCAAATTGAGCAACACAACCATCAGTACATAATTAAGCCTCTTATCCTATAAGCCAGCAATCAATTCAACTTATAAATAAATTGAAAACCATCCAACAGTGATGCAACAACAAACAACATACCACTCATTCGAAACTCGCTAGGTCTAGTCATTACGTTCATTCGAAACTCGCTAGGTCTAGTCATTACGATCGAGTTACAACTCATACAAGCATAGATAATGGAAGGAGAAGCATAAACATACCTTGTACTGAGTAGAACCATGAAAGCTAGTCCTTCTCCATAAAAAATCAGTCCCCCAACGCGGCTACATAAAAGAGAAAGAGAAACTAGTAAGTTGTCCAGGGTTTTTGGCTCTGCAATCACATCGTAACATCTGAAATAACCTAGGGTTTGTGTGGGATTTTGGGGAGGAGTGCAGGGGTTCACTCTGGTTTTAATGGTTTGAAATATGATTAAAATAAATGAGTTAATTATCCCTTAAAAGTCCCCTCTTGGCCGACTTAATTGAGGTCTCTCCTTTCGGCAAGTAGGTGATGCACCTACTTGTCACCTACCAGCCTGTGCAATCTTGCAAAAATATAAATATCTGTCTACTCCGACTTTGTATCGACAAATGTTTTAATGCATTAGAAGCTAGACTCATAGATATTCAATATGGTAGGTAGATCATCCCTTAATTCCCAATATATTGGGAGAAAAGCTCAGTTGCATTTGACATAGGTTTCAACACATTTATGAATGGAACTTGAGATGACCTTTTCCAACTTTTCTTCCACAACTCGCTTGACTTCAAAACATAACACACAACTATCATACAACTAAAATAACTCATAACATAATCTCCTTATAATGTTAATCACCCTAGTCGCACCCCAAAGGAACATGTTATAACATTCCAACTAGTCGACTTTCGACAAAACTTATTTTCTTCAATTCGTTTAGCTTCTAAGCCTTCAAACCCTATTGGTACTTAGTATTCATGATCTTAAATATTTGTAACCTTCATGTTAACATGATTAACTAACTTTGAAAAATTTTCAAAGATGATTTTATTTATGAGCTTACGTCAATTGATTTACGATGTACTCTTAAGTACAAAAATGTGGGGTGTAACAATAGTATTTAGTCTCATTCGATAAAAGGAAATGCTTAGTCTTATGCAATTAAGGAGGCAGTCTTATCCTCATGCATGAAAAGGAAACAATACTTAGTCTCAATGCAGGGAAAGGCATGCTTAGCCTTATGCAATTGCAGAGGCAGTGTTTAGCCTCATGCAAGAAGAGGAGACAATGCTTAGTCTCATGCAGGGAATGACATTGCTTAGCCTTATGCAATTGAGGAGGCAGTGCTTAGCCTCATGCAGGGAAAGGCAACGCTTAGCCTTATGCAATTGAGGAGGCAATGCTTAGTCTCATGAAAGAAGAGGAGAGAATGCTTAGTTTCAATGCAGAGAATAGTAGTATTTAGCCTTATGCAATTAGGGAGGCAGTGCTTAGCCTCATGCAAGAAGAGGAGACAATGCTTAGTCTTAATACAGGGAAAGGTAGTGCTTAACCTTATATAATTAGGGAGGCATTGCTTAGCCTCATACAAGAAGAGGAGACAATGCTTAGTCCCATGCAGGGAGAGGCAGTGTTTAGCCTTATGCAATTAGGGAGGCAGTTCTTAGCCTCATGCAAGAAGAGGAGACAATGCTTCATCTCATGTAAGAAAACGATGAGTGACAGTGATAAAGTAAAGTATTTCTTACTGGAGATGTTTGTGATATGTAATTTGGTGTCTTGAAGGCAGTGACTTGATGTATCAATAGAAATTGTTGTCTAATCATGCCTGCATCCAAAGAAAAATCGTGAGTTTTGTGGGGGAAGGTCGGTTCATGCTTCTGTCTTCTTGCTCTCTCTTTACTCCTACCTTGAGGTACTATTTGAGTTACCCTGGGCAACATCTGGTTGTCATAGAAACAAATTTTCCAAAAATATGAGATGCATTTGACAAATATAGTTAGTTTAAATGTGGTAGTATGCGATATCAATTAATTTAGATGAACTGGTGACTGTGACACATTTTAGCGACATTGTGACTTCCTTGCCTTAGAATTTTGAGGGTCCCCCTCAAAATTCTCCCCTAGTTTAAATGCATACTTCTGACAATACCTTTGGTTGTTCCACATATTACGAAGTTGGCTGAACTTGCGATCCTGCCCCAATTTCTGATCATGGGGAAAATGAAGATTTTATTAAAATGTGACTGAACCCACAGGTCTGCCTACGTATCCCCTCTTAAAAGGGAATTAGGTCAAGCGTAGTTCAGTTGCATCAAGTGAAGAAATGCATACAATCCTAAAAATAGTATCTCTTGACTGCGTCTGAGTTGATAGGTTTTGGCCAAATATCTCCATTTATTTTTGCAAGTATGAGTGCTCCTCCTGTAGTACTCGATGAACCATGTAGGGACCTTGCCACTTGGATGAAAACTTCCTCTTGGCTTCATCTTGATGTGGGAAGATTCGCTTTAGCACCAATTGCCCCGGTATGAATTGCCCTAGTTTGACCTTTATGTTGAAAGCTATTGTCATTCTGTTCTGGTAGAGTTGACCATGACTTACCGTAATCATTCTCTTTCCATCAATGAGATCCATTTGTTCATAATGACTCTGTAACTATTCTGTGTCGTTGAGCTCAGCTTCTTGTATGATTCTTAAAAAAAGGGACTTCTACTTCGATAGGTGTGACCGCTTCCGTACCATAGACCAGCAGGTAAGGAGTTTCCCTAGAAGATGTGCGAACCGTGGTACGATACCCGAGCACAGCAAATGGAAGCTTCTCCTGCCATTGTTTGTAATTGTCTACCATTTTCCTTAGTATTTTCTTGATGTTTTTATTGTTAGCTTCAACAGATCCATTCATTTGCACCCTGTATGCTGTGGAATTCTTATGCTTGATCTTGAAAGTTTCACACATGGCCTTCACTAAATCACTGTTGAGATTGGCAGCATTGTCAGTGATGATTGACTCTGGCACTCCGAATAAACAAACAATGTGATCCCGAACAAAATTTGTGACGACCTTCTTAGTTACAGCTTTGTAAGATATGGTCTCGACACATTTTGTGAAATATTCTATTGCCACCAGAATGAACCTAAGCCCATTTGAAGCAGCGGGTTCGACTGGACCGATGACATTCATGCCCCAAGCGGAGAAAGGCCAGGGTGCACTTGTTACATTGAGTTCATTGGGTAGCACTCGTACCATATCAGCATGTATCTGGCATTGGTGAAACTTTTGGGCATACTTGATGCAGTCTGTTTCCATAGTCATCCAAAAATATCCTTCTCTTAGTATTTTCTTGTCTAAGACAAAGCCATTCATGTGCGGGGTCCACAGGTTCTGGCATATATTTCCTCGAGCAATCAGGATGCTTTTATAGCGTCGACACACCATAATAATCCTAGGCCTGGAGTCTTTCTTTACAGAATTCCTTTGCTTCGAAAGAAATGGTTGGCTAACCTTTGGAGTGTGCGCTTCTGAGTATGAGTTGCGTGTTCCGAATGCTCTCCCTTTTTTAAGTATTCTTTAATATAGTGGAACTATGGATTTCCGTCACTTTCTTCATCAGTATAACCATAATAAGCCGGTTGTTTATTAATTCCTATTGGGATAGGAACGATGAAGTTGTTGTCTGGGTGTTGTATCATGGAAGATAAAGTGGCCAATGCATCTGCGAACTTAGTCTGAATCCTCGGAACGTGTTTGAACTCTATCTTCGTGAACCTCTTGATCAGCTCTTGTACATAGTACAAATCTTGTAATATCTTGGATTTCTTGGTAGCCCATCCTCCTAATACCTGATGCACCAAAAGATCAAAATCTCCAATCATCAATAACTCCTGAACATTCATGTCAATGGCCAACGTGAGTCCCAAGATGCAAGCCTCATATTCTGCCATATTGTTGGTACATGGAACCTGAGTTTTGTAGATATATTTCAGCGGGACCATCCTTGATATGAGATATGTGGTGTATGCGTAGAAATAATGCCTCAACTTCTAAGCTATCCATGTCAAAGCACAACAGGTGTGCTCCAGCAAAGAGTACCGGGCTTCGTAAGGTGTGAATTTCTTACTCAGATAATATATTGCCTGCTCCTTTCTAAAAATATTATCATGTTGTCCCAGAACCTAACAAAAATCCCCATCTAGTACGGACAAATAATGCAACAAAGGTCTTCCCGGTTCTAGTGGGACCAGAACAGGTGGTTTAGATAAATACTCCTTGATTTTCTTGAAGGCTTTCTGGCATTCTTCAGTCCATCCTGTTGCAGCATCTTTATTCAGCATTTTGAAGATTGGTTCACAGATTGTGGATTGTGCTATGAAATGGTTGATGTAGTTGAGACGTCTTAAAAAGCTCATCACATCATTCTTATTCTTCGAAGGTGGCAAGTCCAGGATAGCTTTGACCTTTTAGCGGTCTAATTGAATCCCTCGGTGACTGATGATGAATCCTAGCAATTTTCCGGCAGGGACTCCGAATGCATACTTTGCAAGATTCAATTTCGTATTGTACCTTCGAAGCCGATCAAAGAATTTCCTCAAGTCTACTATATGATCTATGCTTCTTCTGGATTTTATAATGACGTCATCCACATACTTCTCTATTTCCTTGTGTATCATGTCGTGAAAATGGTTGTCATGGCTCACATGTAAGTGGCTCCATCATTCTTCAAGCCAAATGGTATCATTTTATAGCAGAACATCCCATATGGCATGATAAAGGCTATCTTTTTGGCATCCTCTTTATCCATCCAGATCTCATGATACCCCGCGAAGCAATCCACAAAAAACTGGAGTTCATGTTTTGCACTGTTGTCGATCAGTATGTGTATATTGGGCAACGAGAAATCATCTTTAGGACTCGCCCTGTTTAAATCTCGGTAATCAACACACACTCTGACTTTCCATCTTTTTTTAGAACTGATACAATGTTGGCCAAGCAAGTCGGATATTCAACCTCTCTGAGAACCTTGGCTTTGAATTGCTTGGTGACCTCCTCTTTTATCTTCAACCTCATATCCAGCTTGACTTTTCGGAAATTTTATTTTACCGGTGGATACATGGGATTTGTAGGTAGCTCGTGAGCCACTATGGATGTGCTCAAACCAGTCATATCATTGTAGGACCATGCAAAGATATCTTCATACTCTTTTAGGAATCAGATATACTCTTCCTTCTGATGGTGATGGGTGAATGCTTATACGTGTTTCCTTGACCGTTTCGGAGTCCCCTAAGCTAACTATATTAGTCTCGTCTAAATTAGACTTAGGCTTGTTTTCAAAGTTTTCAAGTTCTCTGACAATTTCCTCAGGTATTATATCATCTTTCGAATCCTCTGAATCACTATCCTTATGTTGTGTTGTCTCATTACATGTCACAGTCTTAGGTTTATCAGGAGAGACAATAATAATATTTTAGTGAGAAAATGTGAACAATAATAATAAATACTAAAAATAGTGATGCATTAATAAAATCTTGAAAACATCAACAATACGGCTCGATGACTCGAGCACTTATTTCAAACAAAATACGTTCAAAACACAATATTGAAAATCTATTAGATTCTCAAAAATTGCATTAAAAATAATTGATGCTAATTGCCAAGCTACTGAGGAACTCGGCAGGCCCGGTATGGTGCAGCAGTCCAATTCTTCAGAACAGCTCCTTTCTCCATGGTCTGAATGGTGAGGTCTTCCTAGTCCTCCTCCTCCTCAACTATCGAACTGCAATCCATGTCTTCATCATCCAGAAATAGCTTCCTCATGCCAGCTAAGCCTTCGTCTTCCTCAGACCCCCATATCATGTCAGCTTGATGAAATGCCTGGTGCAAATGTGGTACCGATTATTCCAGTGGATAGTAAGGACCACGCCATGGCGGCGACCAATTATGGTATTCATGCCAAGTATATTCGTACCCAAGCCCGAAGATGTACCATGACACATTGGTTGCACTGGTTTGGTGATACCCTGGAGGTTTTTTTCGTGACCTTGCCAGGTTCGTACCCTGTCCACAACAGTATACTTTCTATCTTGTTGCTCCACAATTTGTCCTTTTCAATTGTGTTGACGCACTCGATACGATGGTATGTTTATCCACCTAACTTCTTCCTATTCTCGATGACTGAAATAGTCTGATTGGTATAGATGTGATTACTCCCATCTCCATGGATGATCACCTCTTGATGGTTCCATTCAAACTTCACAGCCTGATACAAAGTAGAAGCCACTGCCCTAACGACATGTATCTAGGGCCGCCCAATAATAGGTTATAGGTAGCAGATATATCCAACACTTGAAACTTAACATCAAACCAGGTTGGGCCCATCTGTAGGCTGAGGTTGATTTCTCCGATTGTAGCTCTTTGATATCCATCAAATGCCTTCACATTCATGCTTCCTACTCGTATCTCGTGCAGGCCTTTACCTATCCTCTTCAAAGTAGTAAGTGGACATATATTGAGACTTGAACCGTCATCTATCAAGACCCTGGCGATGAACTTATCCTCAAATTGCACCATGATATCTAGTTCCATGTTGTGCCTTAGTCCTTCTGGTAGTAGCTCGTATCCATGAAAGGTCATTTTATGGCTTTCCAGTACCTGCCCAACCATATTGGCCATTTACCTACTAGTGATGTTGGTGGGCACATAAGCTTCACTCAACACTTTCATCAAGGCATTCCTATGTGTCTCGGAGTTTTTGCAGTAGTGATAAGATGAATATCTGAGCGAGAGTGTTGTTCAAATGGTCAACCACAAAGTATTCTCTTGCTTGCACTTTTCTCCAAAGGTCGTTAGGTCCAGTCTCAATGACATACGGCATAGACGCAACTTCTTTGCTTGTTCCTCCCAAGTGCTCAGGTGTATAAACCCTGCCCATTCTGGTCATGCCTTGTGCTTCACCTGTTTCTTCCATTTTTGCTTTTCCTTTCCTTCTTGATACCACAACATAATCCCATGGTATAGCATCAGACTCATAAGATGGCATGGGTGCTACAATCACAGTGAAGGGTGTGGTTACCTTGACTTCAAATTGTGTTGGTGCGGTTACCTCGACTTCATGTGGTGCTTGGGTTGTACCACAATGGGTGTGAGGGTGACTGGAGATGTTTTAGGATCATCCCTCTCCCGAATGAGTCCAATTGGCCCTTTCTAGATCCCATTTTTCATCGTTCTATCACATTCACTCCTCCACCTATGTGATCCGAGAGAGGATTGTTACGAACATTGGGTGCGGCTTCTTTTGCCTGTATGTCCTTGGTGTCGATCAATGTTTGGATCTTGTCCTTCAGTGTGAGACACTCATCAATAGTATGGCCCTTCATGTATGAGATATAGGCACATGTCTTGTTTGGATTAATCTACTTAGAGGAATTTTCCATAGCAATAACAAGAATGGGAGTGACATAACCAGTAGCCTTCAGTCTCTCATACAATTAGTCTATGAGTTTAGGAATAAAAGTGTATTATTTGGGTGGTCTATGTTCGATGTTTGGTCTAGGTTTTTGGTAATTTTGGCAGGCCGGTGGTGGTGGGTGATAATATGCGGGTTGGGTGTTATAGGCATGGAAGGTGGTAGCAGGTTATTGGTATATCGGGGGTGAAGGCTGGTATGTGGGTGGAGGTGTTTGGTATGTGAGCAGACTTTTGACCTTGGGCTACCATCATAGCACCTACCTCTTTCTTCTTCGAGATACCTCCTGATTGCAAGGCTTTATTTGTGGCATGCAGTGCTTTGAAATTCATCACTTTCCACTCTTAATTCCTTCATCTATTCTTTGTCCCAGCTTTATGATGTCAGAGACTTGATGGTTTTCAATAACCATCAGCCTTTCATAGTACTACGGGTCTTGAGCTTTGACGAAGAACTTATTCATTTGTTCTTCTTCAAGCGAAGGCCTTACCTTTCCAGCTTCAGATCTCCATCGAGTAGCATACTCGCGGAAAGTTTTTGTTGGTTTCTTCTTGAGATTTTGAATGTAGAAAACGTCTAGTGCATTTTTTGTGTTGAAACTGAATCTTTCCATGAAATTTGACACCATGATCACCTAATTAGCCCAATTCTTTGGGTTTTGACTGATGTACCAAGACAAAGCATCTCCTATGAGGACTCTCATGAACAACTTCATACGAATTCGTTCATCTTTGCCCACTCCAACAAGTTTGTCACAATATGTCCTTAAATGTACCTTCGGATCACCAGTTCCATCAAACATTTCGAACTTGGGAGGTTTGTAACACTCCAGCTGTTCCACAAATGGTTGAATGCATAAGTCCTCATAATTCAAACCTTCAATACCCTTACCCCCTTCGACGATCTGAACTATACTAGTGAGCTTCTTGAGTTCTTCCGCAATGTTCTTGATGAGCAGGTCCTTCTCTGTTGATTCTGGTATATATAGGGTTTGTTCTATGGCGTGGAGTGAAGTTTTCACATAAATGGAATTGCTTGGATGAACTCTATGAATCTAGGCATAAGGGTGGTTATTGGTTGAGTTTTGGGGATCAGGAGTAGGTTGTGGTGCATTTTGAGGAGTGTGATAAGTGGTGGTTTGTGGGTATTGAGTTGGAGGATGATGGTGTTGTTAAGGAGTAGGTATTGGTGGAGGGTTACAGTTCTTATGAGGTGTGGTGTACTGATATGGTACGAGTGGATTCGGCGGTGGATTTTGGTTTTTTGTTCTTTTGATTGGTGTTAGGTTTTGGGCATTTGGATTTTGTTGGTTGATATCAGGGACGTTTAGGGTGAGGGAAAGGTTTGCCAAGTTTTGGACCTGTTCAAGTTTTCGTAGCTCTAGGATTTTCTGTTCCATGCGTAAGACCAATTCGTTCTGTGTCAGAGTACTTCAGCCATCTGGAGTTGCAATGTTTTCTGCCATAGTAGCATTGTCATTTCCGATACGCTTAAATCATCCATTTTTCCTTTCTCTTTGCTTCTGCCTTTAGGATCACTTAGTGGAGGAGGATTAGGAGGATTATGGATTTAGTGGGATATGCGGATGATTCCAGTATGCATGAACCAACCTTGGGGAATGGGAATAATCAAAAGAAAAAAACAAACAAAAGGCAACCAAGTTAGTAAAGATATTGAAAGAATGTTCGCAATATTAAATATGATTTGAAAAATCACGTAATAAATCGCATCCTAATTTGGGGGACCTCGTTGTGCCCGAGATAGGCCTAAGCGACACATAGACTTGGAGAAAATTGATGCCAATGATTGCGACATTTCACTAATACGAAAATGAATCAAATCCTTACAAAATCGACAATAATAAGAAAGTTACTAATGGCATTTGCCTTATTACAATCAAAATCTATAACTAAGATAGAAAGCAGTAAAGAACATTATTTCCTAATCTACTTGGCCCCAAAAGGACATTCCCCGTGCTTGGCTCTCTTGACTCCATCAATCTGGTTCCCCAGGTCGCGCATATCCAACAATAGGTAAGCGTTTGCTAGATGCCCTCCTTCACTGCCATCCGTGTTTTGACAATCTAAAAGCCTATTCCTCATATTCCCTCAAGCTCCATCAACCCTTGTTCAAATTATTCCAATCTCTCTATTGACTTAGTGGCAATTTCCCTCCATCCATTGATTGCTTCCATATCCACTTTGTGTTGTTCTAGATGCCTAGCTTCAGATTCGAAGACCCTTTTGCATAACCTCCTATACTTGACCTGTGCTTCAGCAGCATAATCTATGATCCTATTATTTAGATTAATTCCCGGCTTGACGTCTCCTGGTATATCATCTACCAGCCATGATGAGTAAAAGTACACATGACCGGCATGATACCCATATGGGTCAATAGTATCCTTTTCAACAATAACCTTTTGGTTACACATATGTTGTGCCTCGAACTTAAATGGAATGTCATCCTCTTTAAAATCTGCTTTGTACTGGATCATGCTGGAAACCCGAGGTATAATCTATTTTCTTCCCGCTTGTTTGATTACACTTATAGGAGCATAAGGATAGATACCCATCAACCCGATCAGTACCAAAACAGTATTCTCTCTTGACCGAATGATGAATTCACTGCTAGGAAACCATTCAAACATCCAATATACCTACTCGTCTGTCATATTACTAAAGAAACGCACCCAACTCAGAACATTTCCAGGTTATGCAAACCTGTCTGGTATAAATATCATTTTCTTTGGGTGATGGTAAGCTATGTAGTCATTCAATGATCATAGTAGAAGCTCTTGGCAATATTCTCCCCTATGATAATGTTCCAATAGCAAAACTTGCAATAACATATTACAACCTTCGAAGTGCCCAAATCCCTACTTGCAGCGATCTAGAGCACGGTACATTCCAGCTATGATCATGGGGATGATAGTATAGGTTTGTCCCTTGATTCCTTCCATCAGAGTTCTAGCAAACATGGCTAGACGAGTATGGATCTTTCCCCCTTTCATTTGAAATATCAATAACCCCAAGAAGCAAGCGATAAACACATAAACTTGACGATGCGTCCAATCCAAAGAAGTAATGGTGAGTTCCTCATGATGAAGACGATATGATTTACTGTGCCCATAATGCTCATAAAGGAATTCAAATGGGATGTTTGACTTTTTCAAACAAAGCAGCTCATCATTTTTCTTAAAACCTAGCATTTTTAGAAAACCGCGAGGGGTGCGATTCTATGGCACTAATAACCCTGGACTATCCCATGGAAGCTTAGCGAATCCTCCTATGTGTTCTAGAAGAGGAGTCATTTCTATGTCACCAAAGCGGAAGACGACCCTTTTATCATCCCAGAACATGGTAGTGGCCTCAATCAATGCCATATTCGGTCGGATATCGACTAAACATGGCAAGTCACCAAGCACCCTTTGGACATGATTCTTGTTTCTAGGAGCGAGATATTTCCACCGGTCAAGTAGCAGAGGTGGGATGTTTTGGACCATGGCGAACTTGGGGACTTCGTGCTTCATTTTCTACAAACATATAATGTTAGCCTTTTCCCCCTTCAGATTCAATTATTTACACAATAATGATCAACATATTAACATATTTTCTCCATGTAATGCACATAACATGCTTAGGTATGTTTCACAGGTAGGACTCAGGCACCCATCGCGACCCATCTGTTTGGGTCGTGACATCACAGATGTAGGCCTAGGGGGGATTTTTGGGTGTTTTTCTATTTTCTTGCCTTAGCTTCGATTTTGTTAGTTAAATTAGTTGTTTGTAGATATATTTACATTATTGAATTGATTTGATTAGATTTGGGCCACTTGGAGTTGGATACTCGTGGCAAGAGCGTGATTTCGTATTGATTTAAGCTTAGTTCGAGGTAAGTGGCTTGCCTAACCTTGTGTGGAGGAACTCCCCTTAGGATTTTGGTATTGTTCAATATATGAGTGTCGTGTATGTGAGGTGACGAGTGCATACACGGGTTATTTGTTGTGAATCTCCGTTTTTCACTAAGTCTTAACTTGTTTTTCTTTGTTTAGCTACATTAGCATATGTTATTACCTTGATTAGGTTAGAAAAGCATATTTACGTGTTAAACTGTCTATTTGAACTCTGTTCAGCATGTTCTAATGAAATTTCCAATTTTCCTTAAATGCAAACATAGTTTAAACTGCAAATTCATTGATATAACTTTTGTTTGTATTGACTCTGCTGCATATCTACTTTGGGACTATAAAACGGTATTCCGGGAGATCCCCTTAACTTCATATTTACTTTGTGACTATGGATCGGTATTCCGGGAGATCCCCTAGCATTGCATATTTACTTTGGGACTACAAAACGGTATTCTGGGAGATCCCCTGCATATTTATGTTTGGGACTACGTGATGATATCCTGGGAGATCCCTGGTTGGTAATGCTATGTTTTGAGCTGTTGTTCTTCTCTGCTTATTTCCTGGTTAAAATTTCAGTATTTACATTCTTTACTGCAATATTTCTTTTTGTTAAATTTTATCATATTAAAATCAGTAAGGCCCTGACCAGATCTTGTCACTACTCAACCGAGGTTAGGCTTGGAACTTTCTGGGTATCACTGTGGTGTACTCATGCCCTTTCTTGCACATGTTTTTTGTGTGCAAATCTAAGTACCTCTTCTCAGCCATACTTTCGATGAGGTGAGGCGATCTTAGAGACTTCGAGGTATATCTGCCGCGTCCGCTAACCTAGAAGTTCCTCTATATTCCTCCCTCAGTTATAGACTTCCTGTATTTTTCCTCGTTGATAGATATCTGGAGTTAGAAACACTATGCACATCTGTAGCTTGTGATTCATGAGATTCTGGATTTTGGGAGTTGTTATGTTCAGTTCGAGAGTGTTTCATTGTGTATGTCGAGCGGTATTTTAAACACCTTTATTATATTTACCTGTTAAATTGTTATTATATTCATTAATGATATTCTGGTGTACTCTTGTAGCCAGGAAGAGCACGCCGAGCATTTGAGAGTTGTACTGCAGCAGCTGAGGGAGGAGAAGCTATATGGAAAGTTCTCCACGTGTGAGTTTTGGATCAGTTTAGTGGCGTTTTTGGGGCACGTGGTGTCTAGTGAGGGTATTCAGGTTGATCCGAAGAAGATAGGGGTTATCTAGAGTTGGCTCAGACCATCCTCAGCCATACAGATTCATAGCTTTCTTGATCTGGCAGGTTATTACCATCGGTTCGTTCAGGAATTTTCATCTATTGCATCACCCTTGACCAAATTGACCGAAAAGGGTGCTCCTTTCAGGTGGTCGGATGATTGTGAGGCAAGTTTTTAGAAGCTCAAGACCGCCTTGACCACAACTCCAGTGTTGGTTCTGCCATCAGCTTCAGGTTCTTATATAGTATATTGTGATGTTCTCGGGTCGGCACTTGGTGTGTGTTGATGTAGGAGGGTAGAGTGATTGCTTATGCTTCTCGTCAGTTGAAGCCCCATAAGATGAACTACCTTGTTCATGATTTGGAGTTAGCTGCCATTGTTCACGCGTTGAAGATTTGGAGGCATTATCTCTATGGTGTGTCTTGTGAGGTGTTTACTGATCATCGTAGCCTCCATCACTTGTTCAAAAAGAAGGATCTCAATTTGAGGCAGCGGAGATGATTGGAGCTGCTAAAGGACTATTATATTACTATTATGTACCATCCAAGAAATGCCAATATGGTGGCTGATGCCTTGAGTAGAAAGGCCGTGAGTATGGGTAGTCTTGTATTCCTTCCTGTTGGGGAGAGACCTCTGCCAGTTGATATTCAGGCCTTGGTCAATCGGTTCGTGAGATTGGATATTTCGGAGCCCAGTCGGGTCCTAGCTTGTGTGGTTTCTCGGTCTTCCTTATTCGATCGCATCAGAGAGTGCTAGTATGATAACCCTCATTTGCTTGTCCTCAAAGACAAGGTTCTGCATGATAATGCCAGATATGTGACTATTAGTGATGACAGGGTATTGAGGATGCAGGGCCGGATATGTGTGCTCAATGTAGATGAGCTTTAGGAGTTGATTCTTGAGGAGGCCCACAGTTCACGGTATTCCATTCATCCGGGTGTTGCGAAGATGTATCAGGATTTGAGACATCATTATTGGTGGAGGAGAATGAAGAAAGATATAGTTAGGTTTGTTGCTATGTGTCTCAGTTGTCAGCAGGTGAAATATGAGCATTAGAGACCGGGTGACTTGCTTCAGCAGATAGAGATTCCAGAGTGGAAGTGGGAGCAGATCACCATGGATTTCGTAGTTGGACTCCCACGGACTTTGAGAAAGTTCAATGCTATTTGGGTGATAGTGGATCGGCTGACCAAGTCCACGCACTTAATTCATGTGTGTACTACTTATTCTTTAAAGCGGTTGGCTGAGATTTACATCAGAGAGAATGTTCACCCTCATAGAGTGCCAATTTCCATCATTTCAGATAGAGGCACACAGTTTACATCGCAGTTTTGGAGAGTCGTGCAGCGAGAGTTGGGCACTCAGGTGGAGTTGAGCACAACATTTCATCCTCAAACGGACGGACAGTCCGAGAGCACTATTCAAATATTAGAGGACATGTTACGCACTTGTGTCATTGATTTTGTGGGTTCATGGGACCAGTTTTTGCCACTCGCTGAGTTTGCATATAACAATAGTTATCAGTTGTGTATTCATATGGCTCCGTATGAGGTTTTATATGGGAGGAAATGTAGATCTCCAGTAGGTTGGTTTGAGCCGGGAGAGGCTAGGATTTTTGGTACAGACTTAGTACAGGATACTTTGGACAAGGTAAAAGTGATTCAAGAGAGGCTTCATACAGTACAATCAAGACAAAAAAGTTATGCTAACAGAAAGGTTCGTGATGTGTCTTATATGGTTGGGGAGAAAGTCCTACTGAAAGTTTCACCCATGAAGGGTGTTATGAGATTTGTGAAGAAGGGAAAGCTGAGCCCTCGGTTCATTGGGCCTTTTGAGGCGCTTCGGAGGATTGGGGAGGTGGCTTATGAGCTTGCTTTGCCACCTAGCTTGTCTGTGTGCATCCAGTATTTCATGTTTCTATGCTCGGGAAGCATACCGATGATCCGTCTCATGTATTGGATTTAAGCACGATTCAGTTAGATGGTGATTAGACTTATGATGTGGAGCCAATGGCTATTTTAGAGCAGCGGGTCTGAAAGTTGAGATCAAAGGATATAGCTTCAGTAAGAGTGTAGTGGAGAGGTCATCCCGTGGATGAGGCTACTTGGGAGACCGAGCGGGAGATACAGAGAAGATATCCACAGCTATTTGAGGCTCCGGGTATGTTTCTAGACCCGTTCGAGGACGAACGTTTGTTTAAGAGGGGGAGGTTGTAATGACCCGGTCGATTGTTTCAAGAGTTATAGCCCCGTTCCCCCATTTCCTTCTTCTTTTTTTTTCTTCAGCTGTATTTTGACTTATTGGGTTAGTTGGTTCGAGTTCGGAGTGGTTTTAGAGTAAATTGAGACACTTAGTCTCTTTTGTGAAGACTTGAGTTGGGAAAGTTGACTGGATGTTGACTTATAGGTAAACGACTTCATATTTGAATTTTGATAGTTCCGTTAGATCCTTAGGTGATTTGGCTTAGGAGAGCGTTCGGTATGTGATTCGGAGATCTGTGGTAGAATTAAGCATGAGTTGGCGAAAGTTGGAAATTTGGCAATTTTGGTCGGCAGTGGAAAATTTGATACCAGGGTGGGAATGGAATTCCAGAAGTTGGAGTAGGTTTGTGGTGTAATTTCTGATTTGTGTGCTAAATTTGGGGTCATTCGGATGTGATTTGATAGGTTTCGGTGTCGTTTGTGAAATTTGAAAGTTTAGAAGTTCTTAGGCTTGAATCTGAGGGTAATTTGGTATTTTGATGTTGTTTTGAGTGATTCGAGGGTTTGACTAAGCTTGAATGATGTTATAGGATGTGTTGGTATATTTGGTTGAGGTCCCGAGGGCCTCGGGTGAGTTTCGGTGGTTAACGGATCAATTTTTGGCTTTAGAAGTTGGCAGATTTTCTGGTGTGATGTTGTGGAGATTTTCTTCATCGCATTTGCGAGAGGGCTATCGTGTTCGCGTAAGGCATTTGAAAAGTGCAGTTGGGTTGTCCTTCACGTTCGAAAAGTACTTCCTACGTTCGCGAAGGTGTAGGATAGTAAGGCTACGCGTTCGTAACCTGGTCATCGCGTTCGCGAAGAGTCAACGGTCATTGGAACTTCAGGCATTTAAGCATGTGCGTTCGCGAGGAGATTTTCGTGTTCGCGTAGGGTCAACTAGTGTAGGATTATCAGTCGTGAGTGGGTCCTCGCATTCGTGAAGGAGAAATTTCCGGTCAGAGGTAGTTTGTGCTTCGCGAACGCGAGGGCGCTACCGCGTTCGCGAAAAGGAAAATCTGGGCAGACAGTATTATATCCAAAATCGAGGGTTTGAGCCCATTTTTCATATTTTGAGCTAGAGACCACGGATTTGGGCGATTTTCGAAGGTAGTTTCAGGGAGTTTATTGGGGTAAGTGTTCTTCACTTGATTTTGGTTAAATTTCATGATTGTATCTTGATTTCTATCATCTAAATTGGGAATTGGGTTGAAAAATTGGGAAAAAATAGATGAGTTCTTGAGGAAGTAATTTGGGGATTTAAGGGACCAAATGAGGTTGAATTTTGATGAAATTGGTATGGGTAGACTCGTGAGTGAATGTGTTTTCAAGTTTTGTAATTTTTGTCGGATTTCGAGACGTGGGCCCGGGGCCGGGCTTGAGTCAATTTCGGGTTCTTGGTCTAATTTGGTAGTTTTTCTTGTGGAAATCATTCTTTTAGCATATATTGATGGTATTGTACTGATTATGAATAGATTCAGAGCATTTGGAGACCGAGTCGAGGGGCAAGAGCATCGCAGAGTAGAGATTTGATCGTTTTGAGGTAAGTAACGATTGTAAATCTAGTCTTAAGGGTATGAAAACCCGGATTTTATGCCATGTGATTATTTTAAGGTGACACACATGCTAGGTACCGGGCGTGTGGGTGTGCACCGTTGGGGATTGTAAATTGGTTTGTCCCGTATCAACTGTAAAGTGGAATATTTTTTAAACTACATGCTTCTCACTTGTTTTAGAATGAATTTTCGTAAATTAGGCTAGATGACATGTTTAGGCCTTATGCCTGTGTTGTTTGGACCCTTAGAGATCCTCTCATTATTTTTGGTTGGAAATCTATACTCATCATGTTTATACTTGTTTATTTCATAACTCAGTCTCTATTACTCTACTTTTGATGCATCACATAAATGTTGTTTGGGCTACAAACATTGTTATTCTAAGAGCCCGAGAGGCTGGAGAGGTTTATGACTGAGTGAGGCCGAGGGCCTGATTTGTGAGGATATTTATGGGATTGGGCTGCACATCGCATCATGTTTTACTGATTCATGACTGAGTGAGGCTGAGGGCCTGATTGATTTATGTCATGATTGACTTGTTATAGCTCTTGGGCTGAAGGAGCCCCTCCTGAGTCTCCACACCCCCAATGAGCGTAGGTACCTACTGAGTGCTAGTGCTCAGTGTCGAGTGTCGAGTGCTCAGTGACTGGGAGACATGAGTGATGGTGAGGTTTGCCCAAGGGGTTGTATATGAGCGATGGTAAGGTTTGCCCGAGGGGCTGTATGTGAGTGATGTTTACCCAAGGGGTTGTTTATGAATTTACCATTTTCTCTCGCCTTCGCATTGATCCTTTGTTTGAAAACTATTGAAAGATATTTAAAATAATCACTGGAATTGGATTTAAAAAAGCTGATTTGATTCAAACAATGATTTTAAAAGCGTGTTGTATTTACTGAAATTCTGTGATATGAACTTTGTTTGCATTACTGCTCGTGACTACATCTCAGCCTTCATTTACGGTTGTTACTTACTGAGTTGGCGGACTCGCATTTATCCCTGCACCTTGTGTGCAGATCCAAGCGTATCTGAACACAGTAGCGGCTGTTGACTATTCTAGATGCAGATTTTCTCAGAGATAGCAAGGTAGTTGCCTGGCGATCGCAGCCCTGCTCTCCTCCCTCTTATCTTCCTTTAGTTGTATTTGGTTATTTTAAGGCTATGTTAGTATCGATATTGTCAGATAAATTGTAGTAGATGCTTATGACTAGTGACACCCCGATGTAGGGCTTTTTTTCCGCACTTTTGTTTTTATTTGAACTCCTTATGAATGTTTTATATTAAATAGCTTTGGGATTATCTTGAAAATGAAAATATCATTTTGTTTTGGTAATGTGTCGGCTTGCCTAGTACCACGATAGGCTCCATCACGTCAGGATTAGTTTTTGGGTTGTTGGGTTAGTTTTTGGGGTCGTGACAAGAAAATCAGCCAAAATGCAGCTGCTGGAAGAATGTGGGCTAGAGGAATGATCGTTAGCTTATATTGAAAACGAAAGAAGAGGGAGACCTTTTTTAAGATTTGTTTTACCACAATGCTCTAAAATAAGCTTAAGTCTTTGGTGAAGGTCTTGCTTCCATCTTCTTTAGCTTTGATTTGCTAATGTATTTTTACAATATCCTAATAGTGACTATTTCTCAATGACTAACTCTTGCTATCCTTCTAGTTGTTTTAATAGGTGTAATTGTTGTAGCTCGATGTAATGAGCCTTTCTTCTCTTTGTACACATTCCAAAAAGATATCGAAACTAATGTAAGACCAAAATATTTGGAGGACTCTTATTGCTTCGACCATTCCACTTGTGGATGTGCCAGGCCCATTAGCAATGAAAACTCAATATCAATCCAATAGATAGCGGGCTTTTAACAAACAGACTAAAACCTTATATGACATACCTCTTGGATTTTGATTGGGGCTGCTTTCAACACTTCAAAGTTCAAATATTGCTACGCTACATATGAATTTAGTGGGGCAAAATGTAAAGTGTTATATCTGCTAGCCAAAAATTATATAAAAAAATATGTATATTATATATATAATATGAATATATTCAAAAATTTATATTTTGTCGGCTATTATCTTTTGGAATGGCTAAAAATTTACATTTCTCAATTTATAGTAAGCTTACTATACTCCTTGTAAATAACAAAGTAACTAGAGAATTTTAGCGTGTCGTGCAGTTGTATAACACAAAAAAATAAATAGTAAAAGTACTTTATTTCATATGAATTTCCCAAGTCATCGAAATCACAAGAACTATTAAATTCAATCCAACACAAAAATATTTAAGGTTTATATTTTTATTTGCATGTAAACAACAACATTTCCGCGACTACAAAATACCATATAGTCTGCCGACAGACTGTGCATGTAGTAGAATTAGACATCTATCCATAGATGCACTGAGGATGAAACTTGTGGCTGCATGGAAGCTCGAGTTCTTCTCCAATCATCGCTTACCATCAAATCGTACAAATCTCCGCATTCTGCGTCTCCTCTGCAAGATTCCCCTCCATCTCTGTGTCTACTAGATATCTTGCATCTCTCCGATGCAACTACGATGAGTACACAATCTATATATATATATATATATATATATATATATATATATATATATATATATATATATATAATCATGTATAAACTTGAACTTTTTTCCTTTTAATTTTTTTTTATATGTCATACATAGATTTTGACAATATATAGGATTTTCAAAAAGTTTTTACTGAAATACAGAAGATGCACGTGAGGCACACACGAAACTAGTTTTATTTGATTTATTTGAGACCTCATAAGTTTTTAAGTATTGATTTCTCAAACCAAGTCCAACAAAACGGTTCCCTTTTATAATTAAATATTTCGATAACTTAATTATTTTAATTAACTTACATGCTAGGCAACTATTAGGCACACTTTAAATTATTCAACCAAAGATTCACCCGCGTATAGTGGTTATGATATTTGATAATTCTTCAAGTTAGTTATGTTGGAGTTTTCTTCATAAATGGTGCAACACCAGTTAAGTATGACTAGGCACTAAGTCAATATATTTTTAGCAACTTGAGAAAATTTCTAAAGATTTGAAAGTCTATTTTAATCACTTTATTTCTTCAATTGGAATAGATTCCTTTTAAAGGCCATTTGGGGAGGGAGATTACTAGCTTTAATTAGCTCATTCTTTTGAAAGACATGCAATTTTTTAACACTTCAGCTCACTTATTTTATTCCACTTGATATGTATTGCAATATCAATTACTAACAGTTAAATCAATAACAAACTAAAAAAAATAAATCAGTAGGCTTATACTTCATTTTATATGAATTGCCTAATCCATTTAAATAAACAACAACTATTAAACTCAATCTAATGCAAAAAAAATTAAAATTAGCATTTATTTGCATGTAACCAACAACAACATTGTAGCGACTACAAAATACTATATAGTGCGACCATAGACGGGGCATGTAACATAATTGGACATCCATCTATGGATGCAATGAGGGTGAGACTTGTGGCCACATGGAAGATGGACTTCTCCTCCAATTATCGCTTCCTAGCAGATCGTACAAATCTCCATAGGACACTCTTGCATCAATAGGTCCCCGTCCACTCGATCATCTTGGCTACATAGACTCCACCTCCTAGCTAGTGCAACAAATAAATGCATACGTGAGTTCTACCAGAGCCCCAACAAAAGAGTAAGATTTTCACACAGGTTCGGACCAGCTACCACAGTGGTGTACGTGTTGTTGCGCAACAACATGACATCCAACAACAACAACAACAACAACAACCCAGTGTAATCCCACAAGTGGGGTCTGGGGAGGGTAATATGTACGCAGACCTTACCTCTACCTCGAGGGGCAGAGAGGCTGTTTCCAGAAGACCCTCGGCTCAAAGAGGCAACAAGAGAAGAAGAACAACATGACATCCAAAGAGTAGAATTAGCCCGGACAGCAACATGGCATAAGAGGGCGACATTGAAGAAGAACCCACTTAAGAACCTGAAATGTGCTGCTGAAGCTTAACCCGTATGCAAAGACTGCAAGGAGAATGTCTCCTTTGACCGAGGCTAAACGGGTTATATAAGGCTAGGAATGAGAAGCTTGACAAGAAGATGCATCAAGTCACTACGGAGGAGGCATCGGCTATCAGTGCAGCAGGAACCTCTTGGTTCAAGACAATGAAAAGAAGAATATATATAAAAAAGAGGAATAATTGTTAGCTTATATAGAAAACGAAAGAAGAGGGAGGCCTTTTTTAAGATCCGTTCTACCACAATGCTCTCTCTATATGTGTGTATATATATATATAATTCAACTTTTATTATTTTTTCATGCAAAATAATTATTGAAAAAATTAGAAGTGCATTTATTTCCCCATAACGAACTCATTAAATTAATTCACGTTTAAGAAAAGCAGTAAAAAAATCAGCAATAAATCAAATCAATATTAAATAAAGACTTTCCTTCACACTATCTCTATTTTACTATTCCATCTTTTATTTTCTATTATTTAGCAAACAAAGAATGTGGACATTTACAAGTAAGATCGGATGTATACACTAATGACACACAATATTAAGCATCTCTATGTCCTGTCCACTGGTTCATCTCGGCTACATAGACACCAACAAACGCACACGTGAGTGCTAACCAGAGCTCCAAGAAACGAGTGGGATTTCCACCCAAGCTCTGACTAGCTACCACGATGGTGCACATGTTACGCAGCAACATAGCATCCGGACAATACCATCTAGGCGAGTCTTTCTGACCCTAATGAAGGCATTAGGAAACCAACCAAATGGAGGAAGCCAAGAGGAAATCAACCAAAATGCAGTTCATGCTGGAAGAATGAAGACAAGAGGAATGACAATATTTTTTTGCTGGTTTTTGGTGAGTTATGGTCGAAATTGTGCTGATGATTTTTGGTGAGTCTGGGGCTGTTTATCAGCTCGTTTTTTAAGCTGCTTTGAGGTCGTTTTTTGTGCTTTAATGGTGCTGATTTTGCAGGGTTTTTTGCTGCATTTTTTGCAGGGCTGTTTTGGGGCTGATTTCGGATGTTTAACAGCTGGTATTATGGGTGTTTAATGGAGGAAAATGGTAAAGAAAATGGGGTGTTGTTAATGAGAGAAAGAGGAACTTTTTTGATAGTTTTGAGCTAATTTTGAAAGCTATTTGTTGGTGGTTTAAGGTCTGTTTTAATGTAGTTTTACATGGGTTTTCCGGCTGGTTTGAGCTCTAGTTTTAGCTGGGATTTTGGTGGTGTTTATTGAAGGAGTTGATGTGAGGAACATGAGTGAAGAGGGAAGTGTGGCGGCTGAAACTTAAGAAAGTAATAGACAGAGGTACAGTCCATTATCTCAGTTATGACAGGGAACTGTCTGGCTATTGAAGAATGTGTTGAATATCTCTTTCTCTTGCAATCTCTACTCTGTTCAATCAAGATTGAAAGTGTCGATCTTTTTGTTAATGTCTGAGCGTGTCAATTTGATATTGTTTGCTTGATAACAGTATAATCTTTTCCACTGGAAATTATAGCTGAACTGTCACGACCCGGATTTCCCGCTCTCGAAAGTCGTGATGGCGCCTACTAATGTGAGCTAGGCAAACCAATCCTTTAAACTAATTACGTCATTATCCATTTATTTCTTTTTAACAAACATAAAGTGATAACGTATAAACAGCGGAAATTTAATTTAAGCGGAAGAAAACAATAAAATATCTGAAATCTGTATCTATTACAACTGCTTAAGCCTTAATCACCCAAAAACTGGTGTCACAGTACCATAGACAGTCTAAGATTTACTATATACAAAGTCTGAATAAAATAAGCGTTACACGGTTTCTGAAGCAAAAGATGAAACAGGAAATAAAAGACAGAGGAGACGCCAGGGCCTGGGGACGCCTGCAGGTCTACCTTGGATCTCCGCGTGGACTGAAGGTAGCCTCCAAACTACGGTCCAAGAGTTGTTCCGGGATCTGCACATAGCGCAGAGTGTAGTATCAGCACAACCGACCCCATGTGCTGGTAAGTGTCTAGCCTAATCTCGGCAAAGTAGTGACGAGGCTAGGACCAGACTACCAAATAAACATGTGCAATTCAAATATATACAGCGGAAAAGAAATACAGAAATAACACGTCAAGTATGGGAGGGGGAGCATGTTGCGGGGGAAATATCAATTCTGAATAGAAAGACAACAGGTAAATGAAAGAAGCAATATATCTCGAATATCAACAAAAGAACCAGAAATCAATAAATGCACGACATCACCCTTCGTGCTTTTACTCTCGTTCTCACCGAAGCAATTAAGCAATAAAAATGTGCACGGCATCACCCTTCGTGCTTTTACTCTCTTTCCTCACCATATAATCAATATAATCGGCACGGAATGGTACATTGTGCGGCACGGCATCACCCTGCGTGCTTTACACTCTTTCCTCGCAGTCATACACGGCATCACCCTTCGTGCTTTACACTCTTTCCTCACAAAAACAATACACGACATCACCCTTCGTGCTTTAACTCTCATTTCTCACAAAAACAATGCACGACATCATCCTTCGTGCTTTAACTCTCTTCCTCACCCAAACAACAATCACAAACAATAAGGCAAGGGAATAAATAAAATTATAATAAGAATCCCAGCAAGGGAACAACAATTCAACAATTTAATCCCCTCAAAGGAACAACAATTCAACAATATCAACATCCCGGCAAGGGAGATAACAAATAAAGCAACAATAGCCCGGCAAGGAGGCAACATAATGATCTCTTCTCTTTCTCACTTTTACTTCACAGTTCGCTTCACAACTCGAGCCAATGCTCTAAAGGTTCAATTATCACTTATACTTCCACAATTTGTATTATAACTTGAGCCAACGCTCCTCAATGTTCATAGGTCACAATTCCTTCCACAAACTTTATACAACAAATAGAAACCATCACCAAGGCATGAAAGATACGACGAAGTCATGATAATCATAATATAAAGACTCACGGGTATGCTAGACACCAACTTATAGATACTCGTCACCATGCACATACGTCGTACTCAACAATTACCACATAGCAAATAGGACTCGACTTCTAATCCCTCAAGCTAAGGTTAGACCAAACACTTACCTCGATGCCACGAACACAATTCACGTTTCAATTATAGCTTTACCCCTTGATTCCACTACCAATTCGCTCGTATCTAGTCACAAGTTACTTAATTACATCAATAATCGCTAAATGAATCAATTCGAGTGCATGGCAATGAGTTTTTCAAAGTTTTACCCAAAAAGTCAAAAATCGCCCCCGGGCCCACATGGTCAAAAGCCGAAGTTTGAACCAAAACCCGATTACCCATTCCCCCACGAACCCAAATATATAATTTATTTTGAAATCGGACCTCAACTCGACGTCCAAATCCCCAATTTTTTGAAAAAACCTAGGTTCTACCCAAAACACCTAATTTCCCCCATGAAAATCATTGATTTTGTTAAACCCTATGTTTTCGTATGTTAGAGTATCCGTAAGTCAATTGATGTAAGCTCAGAAATGAGATCAACTTTGAAAGTACGTAAAGTAAGTTAATCCTTTTATAATGGAGGTTACAAATCTTTATGATCATGAATAACGAGTACCAAAAGGGTTGGAAAGCTTAGGCGCTAATGAATTAAAGAAAATAAGTTTCGTCGAATGTCGACAAGTTTGGAATGTTATAACCTATACTTTTGGGGTGAGACAAGGGTGAGTAACATGATTATGAGGTTATTTTATGAGTTAGTTTAGTCGTATGATAGTCGTGTGTTGTGTTTTTAAGTCAAGCAAGTTGTGGAACAAAAGTTGGAAAAAGTCCTCACAAGTTACATTCAAAAATGAGTTGAAACCTAGGTTAAATGTAGCTGAGATTTTCTCCCAACATACTTTGAATCAAGGGATGAACCACATATAAAATTTAAGATCTATGAGTCTAGTTTTCAACCCATTAAACCGTTTATTAATACGATCTCGGAGTATAGAGATATTCGCATTTTCGCGAGACTGCGCAGCTAGTAGGTGACAAGTAGGTGCATCACCTACTTGCCAAAAAGAGAGGCCTCAAATAAGTCGGTCAAGAGGGGAATTTTAAGGTATTATAAACTCAGTTATTTCACCTATCTTTCAGACCAAGAAAACCTAATTGAACCCCTGCAACTCCTCCCCAAAAATCTCACACAAATCTTAGGGTATTCCGGGTGTTACGACGCGATTCTAGTGCTGAAAAGTCCGGACAGCTTGCTAGTTTCTCTTTCTCCTTCTTGTTTCCATGTTGAGGAACTTATTTTTAATGAAAAAGGACCAGGTTTAGTGGGTTATACTCAGTACAAGGTAAGTTTATGCTTCTCCTTCCATTATCTATGCGTTTGCGAGTTGTAACTCGATCGTAAAGAATAGATCTAGCTAGTTTCGAAAGAATGGTATGTTGTTTGTTCTTGTGTAATGGTTGGCTGGTTGAATTCATGGTTGGTTTATTGAATAAGAGGTATAATGATGTACTTTTGGTTGTATTTCCCAATTTGAAAGAAAAAACAAGTCGAAACGTGTTTAAGTAAATGAAAAATTATTTTTGAGTTGATGAACTTGTGGGAATATTTTTGGGTTGTTTCGTGTTGGTATTGGGCTGTCTCTTTTACTACTATTTTTATGGAGTTGATAGGAGGAAGGTTGTTGATAAACACCACATAATGACAATGTTGTTTGTTGGTCGTTCGTCGTAACATTTTCGGGTTGGTTGACACTATTATGGTTGTCATGTTGTGTATGAAGTGATAGGGGTATGTTGGGCTGTTTGTGATTGATTTGACTAGTGTGAAGTCATATATATAGGGGAGGTTCTGTCCGTTTCATTGTAAAATAGGTTGTGGTCGATACATAATAGTTACGACGCTTAAACGATAACGAGAGTGTCATTTCTCTTATTGTAGACCAAGGAGCCGTGAAATTGCATAGCTTGAGGTTGGGAAGAATATACAAGGTATGTTAAGGCACTTACTTCTTCTTTTGGCATGATCTAAAGTGACATAAACATAAACGGTACGCTAATTTTTTTCATAACGGATCTACTCCTAGAAACTAAGGTTGTCCATGTTGTTCGTTCCTTATAAAGTTATTCTAAACAAGTGTGTATGATCCTTAAATCCCACTAAGGTTCATATTAATGGTAGGGATGTCCATAATGTTAATCGAAGGTGCAATGACCTTACATCACTCCGAAAGGGTTAGAACGTGATTCCATGAGTCGAGCATGTATTATATATATGTATCTATTTTACTTTACCGAGCCGCGCTATAGTCGGCCGGGTATGGCACCTATTGTGCAACCGCTGATCAGTTGGGTTTACCGAGCTCCACGTGGCCGGGTACGATTCTACCGAGCCTTATGATGGCCGGGTATGTTTTTACCGAGTCCTCTTTGAGGCCAGGTACGATATGATGATGATGATGCCCACAAAGGCGAATGTTTTTAAAAAGTTCATGTATATATATGTATTATGCATTTGATGTCAGTAGCCCCCAGAGGCACTCAGATGTTACAGGTTGTATCTCCTCTATCTCTCTTTACATTACTGTTCTTGTTTATGCTTTCCTGCCTTACATACTCGGTACTTTATTCGTACCGACATCCCTTTTGCCTGGGGATGCTGCGTGTCATGCCCGTAGATCCCGATTGATAGGTTGACAGTCCTCCTAGTAGGCTATCATCTTAGTGAAGGTGTTGGTGCACTCCACTTGCTCTGGAGTTGCCTACTTAGTCAGTATGCTTTGGATATGTATTGATTGGTATGGCGGAGCCCTGTCCCGATCTTTATGATTTTATGTACTCTTAGAGGCTTGTAGATAGATGTCAGGTGTAGGGACATTTGTATGGCCTTGTCGGCCTATGTTTTGAGTTTACAAATGGTCATGTCGGCCATATAGGCCTGTATGTCACATATATAAGTTTGTATTTCATTTTAGGTGTTCATACGTTGAGTATTCCCTTATGTTTTATTCTTGTTATCTCATGACCGGTTTTCTTGCTCATTTACTCATGATAGTATGATAAGAAAGATATGTTACGTTGGTACTCGGTTGAGTAAAGCACCGGGTGCCCGTCGCAGCCCTCTGATTCGGGTCGTGACAAAAGTTGTATCAGAGTAGTTCTGTCCTAGGGATTCTACAAGTCGTGTCTAGTATAGTCTTGTTTATGGGTGTGTAGTGCACCACACTTATAAGTAGGAGGCTACAGGGCATTTAAGACTGTCACTCTTTCTTCTTATTCTAGATCATGTGGTAGAGCTCTGTTGTAAGAATTCAAACTCCTAAATTCGACTTTAGTTATAATACAACGATACCTACATTTAAAAAGATGGTTGGTAAAAGATTGTATGTGGCTGTGAAAGAGTTGAGTTAGAGGATCTCGAGTTTGCATGATGTATATGATGGGTAAATATAAGGTCTTCAGTAGATCATGTGTGTACTAAGAAGTGTAAGCTTCTCGATAAGGAGCCTTAAGGCAAAGAATATCTATCCACCCCTAAAGGCAATGAAAGATTCAAAAGATAGATACAAGCTTCAACAAGTAAAAAGAGCAAGATGGGAAAGGTACAAGGAACCTAGTTAATAAAGATTATCGGTATTTTCATCTCTGACTGAAAAATATAAGCATTGTAAGTTACCCTCAACAGTAACAGAGGTATGTATAATTGACCATACCCATCTCAGTTATACCCTATTGGGGGCTAACATGTGTAGATTAAGAAAAGGATGAGATATCAGGATCCGGTTGGGATTAGGATAACCCATAATGGTGAATTGATTGTTTGTGTTAATTGACAATTTCTTAAGCATAATGAAAATGTGCTAATAAATCTCCTTGTGAGATACCCAGATGGCGCACTCTAAAATAGTACAGCTAGATATGAGTACTATAAAGATAGCCACTGGAAGCCTTGAAGGGATAAATATTACCTTAACATGGCTCGTGTCCCTATGAGAGAGAATTTTAGGCATCTCGAAGAGCCAGTGAGATGAAGCAAAGGGAGCTGAAAGAAAAAGAATGTCTTGTTGATGTTTTCAGAATAAAGTGATAGACATAAATGTTAGTAGGAAAATAAGAATAGAGTTAATGAAGAATTATGAGTAAGATGTCCACATGGATGACAACGGTGGAAAAAAATGATGATGAAAATGACAGAATTATAGAGTCTATAGTTAAGTGAAGGAAAAAGATGAGAGGTGGCAGGCATTGAAACAACAAAGGAGTATAGGCCATAAAGTCATATCTTTTTTTTGAGAAATAAGTTCGCAACTCTAACGCGATTACCAGCAGGAAAAGATATACCCCCAGAGTAGTAGAAATCAGTATGGGCTGGTAAACAAGATAAACTAAACGTGAACTAGGGACTAAATGATATGATAATAGTCGGCATCATGAGAATTTCAGAGGTTGCGTTCCGGCGATAATAGAATGGATGACAAAAGAATGCCCTTTAATGGTCATTCAGGAAGTCGCTTCCCTAAAGCAAGCAATATGAGCAAAGTTAAGCTTAAGGGACTATGTGCGCCAGTTACACTAAGTGTCATCCTCGCGAGCAAGGAATTTTATTATCCTTGGTACAAAAAGCATTACCACAAGGCGAGTAAGGGTAATCGATGATGTGAAAAGACGTCAAATATATAGAGGTAAAATATCTATAGGTAGATCGTCGTAGCTCCAGCTCTTAGTACTCCTCTAAAGGGGGGAATATGGAGTGATGTGGCATGAAGTCAAAATTTAGTGGTTCTACTAATCATGGAGTGGTAGAAAAATAATGCGGTAATGTGAAAAAGGGATGAGATTGTACTTATTCAAAGCCTACAGATATGCTACACTATCGGTGCATTATACAAACACGACGTCAAGGAAAGGAAGTAAGGGTTCCTGCCCGAAATGTCATTGATAGATCAGAGACCAGTGCATGAGGTAAGTTAAAACAAAGGAAATAACCCAAGAAAGATTACGCGGAAAATTGATGTGAGGATAGGCCAACGAATATTTGGGATTTGATTAAGGAAGAGCCCAGTTATGGCTAAACAGGAGGTTATAGACGAGTCAACAGATCATGCAAGATAAACGTAGTGAATCCTAATATAGTTAATTCAGTCTCGCAAATATGACGTCATAAACCTTGAGAAATGCTCAGATAGGAGTTGGGGTATTTAAAGGTATTGTATAAGTATTATGGGAATAATGGAGGGTGCCACTAAGGAGATAATAAAAATCTGATTTTACAAGTAATCCTACGAGCACAACGACACGGAGGTATATACGTAAGGATGTTTGTAGGCGAGTAAGAATATCAAAAATTTCTTCGAGTATACAGTATAACAAGATCACAACTTTACAAGATCCAAAAGGTCTCCTAAGTACTACCACGAAAGACTAGCTGAGGAAATAAGGAAGAAGGTTTCCACCTAAGCATAGTGACCTAAAAAGGAAATGATTTTTGATCTTGTAACAGCAGTCTCACTATAATATTGCATGCACTCCATAAGAAAGTGTCACCTATCATGGCTAATGAACAGAAAAAAAGGGGAAAAAAACATCAAAGGTGATACTTGAGAGCATATGAGTTACAGGGAATTCCAGTGTTTGTGGGCACTATGATAAGCCAAGTATCCATGTAGCAAGTGGTAGAATGACAGAAAAAGTAATTATTAACATTTAAAGACAGTTGAGAATGCGCAAAAGGGAATCTAAGGTGCTAGCAAGTTAAAGGAAGGTTCTGAGTATAATAAATAAATATGTGTAGGTCGCAAGCAAAAGTATAGTAGAGTGAAAAGATTTTGGGTAGATGTGAGTAAGGGTGAGAAAAGGTGAGTTAGAAGATGATAAGAATAGGTAAGACCTCGGTATTAAGCCCATCAAACAAGAGAGCTGATGGTTTATATATGTTATAAAAGGCTCAGTATAGCTTGAATTAACACGGAGGAGTCTAAGACTAGGAGCATCTAGAAGAGATGGAATGCTCCTCTGGTCGTAATGTAAGGATGTAATAGTGGTAAATTATAAAAGGATGATATATAGGCCTTTATTTGAGTAATGATTCAAAGAGAAGAGATTTCATGGATGGCACGGGACTAGGATACCCCCATAAGACGAATCACATTGGGATGCTATGAAATACGGTTATTAAAGTATAGTATTGTCCCTAGGTGGATTAGGAAAACCACTTCAAATGTTCCCCGATGAGACGTGAGACTTGTGGCAATGTATTATGTAAGAGGTTTCAAGTTATCAGTGGTGGATTATAGATTAACATTAAGGTAGATCAATAATAGATGGATAAAGATTCCAAAGTATGAGAGGAGATTATGATGTCATTCTTTAGATGAACAGTAATAAGGATTATACATATAGGATAAGCGGTGAGAGAGTAACCTGGAGTTGGGTGGCAGACCTCGGTAATAGTAAACTAAAGTAAGAGTTATTGTATAATATGACCTACCTAGTTGTATTAAATCCATAAGCATAGATAACTGAGGCTATGAAACAAGATATAGCAAAAGTCGTAAGTTTAACAAAGTACCGAGTGAAGAACTTCAGTATACCCATAGATGTCTAGACGGACAACATATCAAGCTTTGTATATGTTTACAACGTGCTACCTAGAGATTGGATAAAAGCTGGAGAAAAAAAAGAGTCGCATAGGCGCACATACAAGGAAAAGTCGTACAGGCTACATGACAAAAAGGAGCAACAGTTACGAGATTGGAAGGGGTCCGACCACAAGTCGTGGTATGAGAAGGAGGACTAAAGGAGGAATACCCTAGATTTTGAATTTATTCAAAGAATAGTTGCCTACATTGCTAGAAGAGTATTAAAGTGTTCGCAAGAGTTATGGGTTATGAAAATGATAAGTGGATCAGTCAACATTCGAGGATGAATGTTCCAAAGGGGGGGAATGATGTTACATCCTATGTTTTCGTATGTTAGAGTATCCGTAAGTCAATTGATGTAAGCTCAGAAATGAGATCAACTTTGAAAGTACGTAAAGTAAGTTAATCCTTTTATAATGGAGGTTACAAATCTTTATGATCATGAATAACGAGTACCAAAAGGGTTGGAAAGCTTAGGCGCTAAATGAATTAAAGAAAATAAGTTTCGTCGAATGTCAACAAGTTTGGAATGTTATAACCTATACTTTTGGGTTGAGACAAGGGTGATTAACATGATGAGGTTATGTTATGAGTTATTTTAGTCGTATTATAGTCGTTTGTTATGTTTTTAAGTCAAGAAAGTTGTGGAACAAAAGTTGGAAAAAGTCATCACAAGTTACATTCAAAAATGAGTTGAAACCTAGGTTAAATGTAGCTGAGCTTTTATCCCAACATACTTTGGATCAAGGGATGATCCACATATTAGTTTAAAGATCTATGAGTCTAGTTTCCAACTCATTAAACCGTTTATCAATACGATCTCGTATTATAGAGATATTCGCATTTTCGTGAGACCGCGCAACTAGTAGGTCACAAGTAGGTGCATCACCTACTTGCCAAAACGAGAGGCCTCAACTAAGTCGGTCAAGAGGGGACTTTTAAGGGATTATAAACTCAGTTATTTCACCTATATTTCAGACCTAAAAAACCTAATTAAACCCCTGCAACTCCTCCCCAAAAATCCCACACAAACCCTAGGGTATTCCGGGTATTACGACGCGATTCTAGTGCTGCAAAGTCCGAACATCTTGCTAGTTTCTCTTTCTCCTTCTTGTAGCCATGTTGAGGAACTTATTTTTGATGAAAAAGGACCAGGTTTCGTGGGTTATACTCAGTACAAGGTAAGTTTATGCTTCTCCTTCCATTATCTATGCGTTTGCGAGCTGTAACTCGATCGTAAAGAATAGACCTAGCTAGTTTCAAAAGAATGGTATGTTGTTTGTTCTTGTGTAATGGTTGGTTAGTTGAATTCATGACTGGTTTATTGGATAAGAGGTATAATGATGTACTTTTGGTTGTATTTCCCAATTTGAAAGAAAATACAAGTCAAAATGTTTTTAAGTAAACTGAAAAATTATTTTTGAGTTGATGAACTTGTGGGAATATTTTTGGGTTGTTTCGTGTTGGTATTGGGTTGTCTCTTTTACTACTATTTTTATGGAGTTGAGAGGAGGAAGGTTGTTAATAAACACCACATAATGACATAGTTGTTTATTGGTCGTTCGTCGTAACATTTTCGGGTTGGTTGACACTATTATGGTTGTCGTGTTGTGTATGAAGTGATAGGGGTATGTTGGGCTATTTGTGATTGTTTTGACTAGTGTGAAGTCATACATATAGGGGAGGTTCTGTCCGTTTCATTGTAAAATAGGTTGTGGTCGATACATAATAGTTACGACGCTTAAACGATAACGAGAATGTCATTTCTCTTATTGTAGACCACGGAGCCGTGAAATTGCATAGCTTGAGGTTGGGAAGAATATACAAGGTATGTTAAGGCACTTATTTCTTTATTTTGGCATGATTTAAAGTGACATAAACATAAACGGTACGCTAATTCATAAAAACTAAGGTTGTCCATGTTGTTCTTTCCTTATAAAGTTATTCTAAACAAGTGTGTATGATCCTTAAATCCCACTAAGGTTCATATTAATGGTAGGGATGTCCATAATGTTAATCGAAGGTGCAATGACCTTACATCACTCCGAAAGGGTTAGAATGTGATTCCATGAGTCGAGCATGCATTATATATATGTATCTATTTTACTCTACCGAGCCGCTATATAGTCGGCCGGGTATGGCACCTATTGTGAAACCGCTAATCAGTTGGGTTTACTGAGCTCCACATGGTCGGGTACGATTCTACCGAGCCTTATGATGGTCTGGTACGTTTTTACCGAGTCCTCTTTGAGGCCGGGTACGATATGATGATAATGATGCCCACAGAGGCGAATGTTTTTAAAAAGTTCATGTATATATATGTATTATGCATTTCATGTCAGTAGCCCCCAGAGGCACTCAGATGTTACAGGTTGTATCTCCTCTATCTCTCTTTACATTACTGTTCTTGTTTATGCTTTCCTGCCTTACATACTCGGTACTTTATTCGTACTGACATCCCTTTTGCCTGGGGATGCTGCGTGTCATGCCCGCAGGTCCCGATTGATAGGTTGACAGTCCTCCTAGTAGGCTATCATCTCAGCGAAGGTGTTGGTGCACTCCACTTGCTCCGGAGTTGCCTAGTTGGTCAGTATGCTTTGGATATGTATTGATTGGTATGGCGGGGCCCTGTCCCGATCTTTATGATTTTATGTACTCTTAGAGGCTTGTAGACAGATGTCAGGTGTAGGGACACTTGTATGGCCTTGTCGGCCTATGTTTTGAGTTTACAAATGGTCATGTCGGCCTTATAGGCCCGTATGTCACATATATAAGTTTGTATATCATTTTGGGTCTTCATACGTTGAGTATTCCCTTATGTTTTATTCTTGTTATCTCATGACCGATTTTCTAGCTCATTTACTCATGATAGTATGATAAGAAAGATATGTTACGTTGGTACTCGGTTGAGTAAAGCACCGGGTGCCCGTCGCGGCCCTCTGATTCGGGTCGTGACAGATTTTGTGTTGAAATCATGTTATAAGATGTTAAGGATTGAAGAAAACTAGTTAAAAACGACTTACAATTGATATGGAGAAGAAGAAGCCTTTGAAAAATAGCCCTAGAGTGTTTATGTTTTGAGAGGATCTAAAAATGGGTTAAAAATTCGGCTAAGTATAAAAGTTGTAGGTTGCAGATATGGGAAATGTGAACGGGGCTTTGCAATTGAGAACCCGACCTCTGCTATGTTGGGAAATGCGAAAGGAGTCTCGCAATTGAGAGACTAGGAAATGCGAACAAAAGATCGCAATTGCGATAACTGGCCCAAGAGGGGTGCTTGGCATTTGTGAAAGAACTCTCGCAATTGCGAGGAAGAGTGGCCTGGGCTGTTTCGCATTTGCGACTCAGCCTTCGCATTTGTGAACTCGCATTTGCGAGCTGAAGCCTGCAGGCCTGAACACACCAGCTGAAAAACTGTAATTTACCAAGTCCAAAATACACTCCGTGGCATATCCAAAACTCAACCGAGCCCTCGGGGCACCAAATCATACTGACTTATTCGTTTAATAAAATTACCAAAATAACATCATGAACATCTAATTAAACCTCAAAATCAATGAAATTTCTCAAAACTTCTTTAAACATCAAATTTTGCATTTAAGGTCCGAATCACGTCAAATGGATTCCGTTTCTTACCAAACATTACCGACAACACATATAAATCATATTGAACCTGTACCGGGCTCCGGAACAATAATACGGGCCCGATACCACAGGTTTCACATAACATTTCACTTTCAAAAACCTTTATATTTTTCAGAAAAAAATTTCTTTTAAAAATTCATTTCTCGAACTTGGGACCTCGGAATTCGATTCCGGGAATACGCCCAAGTCCCATATTTTTCTACGGACCCTCCGGGACCGTGAAATCATTGGTCCGAGTCCGTTTACCCAAAACATTGACTGAAGTCAAATTAATTTATTTTATAGTCAAAATTTATTATTTTTCACAGATTTTCACATATAGGCTTTCCGGCTACGCGCCTGGACTGCGCAAGCAAATCGAGATGATGCTAAAAGAGGTTTTTAAGGCCTTGGAGCGCAAAATTCATTTTTTTTAAAAACAAGTGATGCCTCTTTTGGGTCATCACATTCTCCACATCTAAAACGATCGTTCATCCTCGAACAGACAGAAGAAGGAAGTACCTAAGTCGGGGAAAAGATGGGGATAACAGCTTCGCATATCGGACTCGGACTCCCAGGTCGATGACTCAGAAGGCTGACCTCTCCACTGAACACGAACAAAAGGAAAACTCTTCTATCTCAACTAACGAACCTGCCGGTCTTGAATAGCTGTCGGCTCCTCCTCATAATACAAGTCCTTGTCCAACTGGACAGTGCTGAAATCTAACACGTGGGATGGATCGCCGTGATACTTCTGAAGTGTAAGGCCCCGGAAAGTTTTTTCCAAGTAACTTGAGATTTCGTCGTGCCAAGGTAGGCTAATTATTTTATTTTGTGTGCAAATAAGGATTCATGATATAATGGGTATCAATTGGATATGTTAATAAGCATATAAGTCATATTAGAGGTGAATTGGGGTCTAAGGAGAGGCCTAAGTCTAAGCCAACTTGGAAAATTTCATATTAGACGAAAGTTGTAAATGAGTGTGCACAAGACCTCGCTTTGAACAATCATATCTCTAGTTATATAAGTAATTGTGTGATGCACAACCTATCATATTAAAGACCTTTGAGTATAGTTTCCAACACAACAAGATGTTCGACATTTCGAGGTGTATACAGAAAGTTATGACCATTATACTGAGCCTGTGTCACTAGCGTGCCCAGGTGCGCGATCGCGCTAGTGGACACATATATTGCGAAGCTTTATGCCTTCGTCGCGCTACTTTAGCACGACCAGGTGCACGATCGCGCTAGTGGAAGGCTTTTAAATACACCTAAGGACCAGAAATAAGAGAATTTGAGACATTTCTCAAGCTTAGGGCTTCCTCTACACCTCCAACTCGGCCAAGGCATCCAATTGCACACCTAAGCTGAGTTTTCAAGTGTGTTTTCATGGTGATTTCACTTCTCAATCACTAGTTACAACATGATTTTGATTGGATTTCATAGGATTTCTTAAAAATCTCAAGAACACCCCAAAGTTGTCTTTCAAGATTTGGTCTACAAGAGGTAGTCCTACACCTTAGACTTACATATATGGAGTTATTATGGAAATATGAGTATGGATTAAGTATTGTAACTCATGGGATGGTAATTGGAAGCTACAGGTGTCGAACCTAGGTTGTGTTGGTATTATAGAGATTGTGAGATAGGTTATTGAGGTATAATTCTTGGGGTAATAGTATTATGTATACATGCATGTACAAATTAGGTTTGTGGGAAGATTGATAAATATAAATAAGTAAAGATTGGGTTGGGGAATGAAGGAAGTCTTGTAAAAGAGATTAAAAATCAAGATGCTCAACTAGTGTTTGATAAAATGCTCAAATGAGCTGAAACCATGAATACCTTCCTAATTTGTGTTCAATTTTGTTATGTCTCAAGTAGATCAGGATTGCTAGAATTTTTGGAATGTCGTAGTAATTTAAGGAAAGCTTAAACGAGGTATGTATGGCTAAAACCCGTCTTTTAGAAATTGAGCTTTCATGGTGCCCGCATAAATATTGTAAGTTCGAAACGTGATTGATGCAGTACTTGCTTTTGGTTATGTTTAGCGAATTAATGTTGTGAAAATGTATGTGGTAGGTACTTATTCATATGTTTAATGTGTTATTCTTGGTAAATGAGGATATGTGAAGAATGTGAACTATGTGCTAAAATGCCTAGATTTAAAGTCTAGTTTAAATTGAAAATGTTATGCCAATACTATGTGAAATCCTCTATGTATGAAGATGTTTGAAGTAATCAAATGAATTTGGGAAATATAGTGTGGCCAATGTACCAAGAACTTGAATTATAATTGTACCTGGTGATGCCTATGACATGAGAAAATACGAAACAGACTATGAAATGAGCCTCGACTTTGCTTTCTATAAATGACTCCAATAATAAAGTGTCATAAAGGCTTTGTACATAATTTATGCCATAAGTGGTTGTCCGAGATAATGTTTTGCCTTATGAGTACATCTAATGTGATCCGGGTTGTTACATACTTCGATGTTGAAATTGTATATTGTCATGATTGGAAAAGAGTAATTCAAGAACAATTGGTGTAATTGTTTGCTTATGCCTTTGATGTGTGTTTTATTGCGGTATGCTGTGTCCCCTCCTTTTTGGAAGAATCCGTTGTGTTTAAAGTTCTAATGTTAATAAACTTGAGGTGTATGATTTCTGAAATATTGTATATGCCCACGATTCATGATTCCTCTTATGTGTACTTGACATCTTGAATTGAATGGCTTGTTGTTGAAATTGATATTGATGTGAAATATGTGAAAATAATGTGAAATGTGGGAGAGAAGAGATTGAGTTATGAAATATGGCCTAGTGCCAAGTATGATGTGATAATTGTGGCCCCATGTGCCTATGAATTGATATATGTGAAAAAGATTGAAATGAGATGATTAATGAGAAAGGAATAATGTCTTGGTAAGACGGCCTAGCCGATCGGGCCGTGGTCGGACACCATGCCGTACACATGGTGGTATTGTGCTGATATTGAACTCCGAAAATTGAGAATGAGATTGTGATTGAGGTACATGTCTCAAATGAGGCGACCTAGCCGATCGGGTCGTGATCGGACTCCGCTCAAGAAAGCGGGGGTATTATGAATGATGATGAACAATATCAAGTGGCCCGAACTAATGTCATGGAAATTATGTGAAAGATTACATGGTTCGTTTGTTTGATGATGTGGTGATTGTTAAAGCTCTTAATTGACCTTTATGATTTCCTTATTCTTGTTTGTTAGTTATTTCTAATGAGAAGGTGTTTATGATTTCTTGTTCTGGTATGATAGTTCTTTCTAACTAGATTGTGCTTAGTTATACATACTAGTGCTATTCGATGGCACTAACGTCCCTTTTGCCGGGGGCGCTACGTCTTTAAATGGATGTAGTGTTTCTATAGCAGGCAGTGTTGGTCACAGCTAGAGTCGCATCATCCTTTCAGCTGACTTGGTGAGCCGCACTTCATTTCGGTGTCCTGATTCATCTGTTTATCATGTACTTTGTATTTGAGGTATAGTCGGAGCCTTGTTACCGACATTTCCATATTACATTACTCTTCAGTTATGTTTAGAGGCTCCGTAGACAGGTTATGGGTAGTGTCGGGTATTGGATTTAAAATAGAAATATTGATGTTTAGCAAAGATTTATAAAACTTGTAATACTTTGATAATTATGACTTAAGTTGATAATGGAAATGAAATGGGAAGTTGTTAATGAAATACTTACTAATTCTGAACAATGGAGCCCATCTCCTATTTAATCATGAGTTGGCTTGGGTAGAATGAAACCTAACAGGCTTGCTCAGTTGGGTTCACTTGGCTGAGCGCCGGTCGTGCTCCTCGGATTTTGGGGCGTGACAAACTTGGTATTAGAGCCTAAGGTTTTAAAGTGTCCTAGGATGTCTCGGAGTCATGTCTAGTAGAGTCCTTCTTATCGGTGTGTAGTCAACCACATCTATAAGTTGGAGGCTATTCGGACATTTAGAAATTTCACCCTTCTTTGATACTCCAAGATCGTGCAGTAGAGCTCAAGATAGGGAGCTAATTTCCATTCTATGTCTTAATCATAAGAGCAATTCATGATTTTGGAAGCAGTAAGAAGGGAATGCCCCCGCCATTGAATATGAGGGAGATTGCCCAAGCGTTTGTTAGGAGAATGTATGGAGCCATAGAGGGATTGGTAGAACTTCTTCCTAAGGGGAGTACCCTTGTTCCTATTAATGTCTCTGCACCACCAGATCATGTAGTATATCAGTATGTTACCTACGTATGCTAGGGATGTTGAGTCGAGGAGTATTGATTAAGCTATTACCCAACCAACCTAAAGTCATTAAGTGAGTCAAATCAAAATTTCTACTCATTGTATATGTACATCCATATTGAAGAATTCTCATAAACATGGCCTTAATAAGACGTGAGTCACAAAGACTTGTGTGTACCTACTCCTTGAAGGAGCCGTATTGTTCGTGAATCCACTATATTACAAATTCTCCTATTTACATCCTCACGTGGGATTAAGTTCTATAAATACGTCCTTGAATGGAGTTATAACTCTAGGATTAATACTTCCCACTTTCTTTTCCTAAATTCTTAACGAGGGACTATACCTGATGAATTTCTTACAGAACATTTTATTGAAATGGACATCTACCCATTTGTTCCTATGCATGCACCGTCGTAAAGTTTACCTATGTGGTGTCGAGTTCCATGTAAAGCATCCTAGTGTTGCGATCCTTCTCGAGTCACTCTTTTACTCAGTTGTGTATATGGCTTATATGGTTTGAACAATCAATCTACTCTCTTGCGAATATCGTCATGAAAGCTTCTCACTGCCTAGTAACATAATAGCATACCTTCACACCTATCACATGAGTTCATGTCAATCGAAATCGTCATCGTATGCATAAAGTTTCTCTGAAAAATTGGGATCCCCACATCCCCGTCATAGGAAGATATTGTGTCGCCATAACTTTCGTGTCCACCTGGGACATCTCGTAGAAGGTAGCTCACTTTTGTACTAGTATTATGGTTGCTCGTGGCATGGTCGTATATTGCAGTTGGGAGTTAATATAGCAGAAGCATGTCCAGATTATAACATATGTTTATTTTCTCTTTACACCTCCATATGTTAATTGTGTCCTTTAGGTAGTGAATTCATTGTGCTAGTTTCCCCACAATTGTTCGATAACCATGAGATAACATGCCCTTCTATGTGTCACTATGACACTTCCTTTCTCAAGTCAAAATCCAAAGAGAATTCATCATGAACATCTTCAAACCTTCCATGATTATTTTGCACAGTCTCATTGAGTTTGGTTGTCTTTACACCCTCGACTTCTAGAATCATTGACTATGTCATTGTCATGTGCGGGGAGTTTTGCTACCCTTGGTATTCCACCTTCCTGGATGGGTAGGGGTGTTATTTATCTTTCTCCTCGAAGCATCATGTTAACCATTAGAACCCCTTTAACCAATACATGATTTCATCCAATATTAAGATGTCCTAGCAATGTGGTTTCACTCGTGAAAGGTTGAGATTAGATGCCTTCAATTTTTTCACATATCATGAGCATATTGATTTGGGAGACAAGTTATTGTATCTCTACTTCTCTCATATAGGATCAATTATCAGGAAGGGTTAAGCTGTTTTCAGTATGATAATCTCATAAGTGTTCAACTCCTTTTCATCCTCATAGGCTTATGGTATAGATTCCTTGTGCCAGTTAACGTCAAGAGTGTAATTCAACTTCATGTCTTTTGAAACCCATATCGCATTCAAGGTGCAAGAATATTCTCATTCTTGATAATTGAATTTTTCCTACACTCTAGGAGACGACTGGGTCATGTACTTGAATATTCCTCCTTAATGATTCCTATTGCCAATGTACTACTTACCCCTATGACTTATTTGTGTAATAATTGATGTCGTCACAGTGATTAACCATGTCAGCATTGTTAGTTGTAACTTTCAAGTCCCTTAGCATATAACCTCAGAAAGTACTTTACTCAGCGCATTAATGAATTCCTGGATAACTCCAGCCCATTCTTGAACTCTGTGTTCCTCATTGCATTAAATTTATTAGGTATTGAAGGTCCAAACATGTCAACTAGGGATCATCCTCGTGTGATTACATATGTTCGATAGGTAGTTTGATGGCCAGCTTATGATAGCACATCTTAAAGTAATCGTCGAAGGTCATCAAAGGTTTAGCATGGGTGTTCGAGTAGAGATATAGAACTCAGGAGGATGAACCGGGTATTCTCAAAAACTTTCCATGTAGATGTTATGTGAATTGATAATGAAGGGTACGTAAGCGCATTTCCCATTAGGTCGCACTAGGAGTATGATGTTTCCCCATAGTTACTCCTCACAACTTTGTATTTTCATATGTCTATGTCTAAGAAGGTAGGTGGAGATCATTTGTATATCATCTTGGTGTAAATTATTGAAGGTGAATGTTTATGGATAGTTAGCTTATGCGAGGTATCTACCTGTCATCCTTGTTAGATAAGTTTAGGGGTTGGGATTGCTTCCGTGAATATGTTATGGAAAAGCTTGTGAATTGAGGAGGCCACCTTGAAGGCCGGAAGTATCGTGGGAGGGAAATATTTTCGCTTGATTGTATATCCAAAGCTTTGACTTGAAAGATACCTTCTAGGTATTATGATTTAGAAATGTGTGGTTCTTGTCCAGGTATCCTTATGATAATGTAGTGCTGGTAATGGTGAAACTGGTATTGTCGATATATTAATTGTGGTGCTTTGTCTTGTTGTGGAAGTGTTGTTAGGATAGTTTTGGTGGTTCTCTGACCGGTAGATAGGCCTAGTTACAAAAGAAACTCTGCCGAAATTTTCGAAAATTTAAGGAGTTAGCCAAATTCGGGGCTGTTAATATATTCCATAATGTGAAAAGGTAGAGGTTACATAAGGATGAATAATGAGTGAACCTTGATCCTCATTCGAGAAAGAATGATCCTAAGGGGGGGAGGATGTAAGGCCCCGGAAAGTTTTTTCCAAGTAACTTGAGATTTCGTCGTGCCAAGGTAGGCTAATTATTATATTTTGTGTGCAAATGAGGATTCATGATATAATGGGTATCAATTGGATATGTTAATAAGCATATAAGTCATATTAGAGGTGAATTGGGGTCTAAGGAGAAGCCTAAGTCTAAGCCAAGTTGGAAAATTTCATATTAGACGAAAGTTGTAAATGAGTGCGCACAAGACCTCACTTTGAACAATCATATCTCCAGTTATATACGGAATTGTGTGATGAAAAACCTATCATATTAAATCCCTTTGAGTCTAGTTTCTAACACAACAAACCGTTCGTCATTTGAAGGTATATACAGAACGTTATGACCATTTTACTGAGCCTGTGTCACTAGCGCGCCCAGGTGCGCGATCGCGCTAGTGGACGCGCATATTGCGAAGCTTTCTGCCTTTGTTGCGCTACTTTAGCGCGACCAGGTGCGCGATCACGCTAGTGGAAGGCTTTTAAATACACCTAAGGACCGGAAATAAGAGAATTTGAGACATTTCTCAAGCTTAGGGCTTCCTCTACACCCCCAACTCGACCAAGGCATCCAATTGCACACCTAAGGTGAGTTTTTAAGTGTGTTTTCATGGTCATTTCACTTCTCAATCACTAGTTACAACATGATTTTGATTGGATTTCATAGGATTTATTCAAAATCTCAAGAACACCCCAAAGTTGTCTTTCATGATTTGGTCTACAAGAGGTACTCCTACACCTTAGACTTACATATATGGAGTTATTATGGAAATATGAGTATGGATTAAGTATTGTAACTCATGGGATGGTAATTGGAAGCTACAGGTGCCGAACCTAGGTTGTGTTGGTATTGTAGAGATTGTGAGATAGGTTATTGAGGTATGATTCTTGGGGTAATAGTATTATGTATACATGCATGTACAAATTAGGTTTGTGGGAAGATTGATAAATATAAATAAGTAAAGATTGGGTTGGGGAATGAAGGAAGTCTTGTAAAAGAGATTAAAAATCAAGATGCTCAACTAGTGTTTGATAAAATGCTCAAATGAGCTGAAACCATGAATACCTTCCTAATTTGCGTTCAATTTTGTTATGTCTCAAGTAGATCGGGATTGCTAGAATTTTTGGAATGTCGTAGTAATTTAAGGAAAGCTTAAACGAGGTATGTATGGCTAAAACCCGTCTTTTAGAAATTGAGCTTTCATAGTGCCCGCGTAAATATTGTAAGTACGAAATGTGATTGATGCAGTACTTTCTTTTGGTTATGTTTAGCGAATTAATGTTGTGAAAATGTATGTGGTAGGTACTTATTCATATGTTTAATGTGTTATTCTTGGTAAATAAGGATATGTGAAGAATGTGAACTATGTGCTAAAATGCCTAGATTTAAAGCCTAGTTTAAATTGAAAATGTTATGCCAATACTATGTGAAATCCTCTATGTATAAAGATGTTTGAAGTAATCAAACGAATTTGGGAAATAGAGTGTGGCCAATGTACCGAGAACTTGAATTATAATTGTACCTGGTGATGCCAATGACATGAGAAAATACGAAACAGACTATGAAATGAGCCTCGACTTTGCTTTCTATAAATGACTCCAATAATAAAGTGTCATAAAGGCTTTGTACACAATGTATGCCATAAGTGGTTGTCCGAGATAATGTTTTGCCTTATGAGTACATCTAATGTGATCCGGGTTGTTACATACTTCGATGTTGAAATTGTATATTGCCATGATTGGAAAAGAGTAATTCAAGAACAATTGGTGTAATTGTTTGCTTATGCCTTTGATATGTGTTTTATTGCGGTATGCTGTGTCCCCTCCTTTTTGGAAGAATACGTTGTGTTTAAAGTTCCAATGTTAATAAACTTGAGGTGTATGATTTCTGAAATATTGTATATGCCCACGATTCATGATTCCTCTTATGTGTACTTGACATCTTGAATTGAATGGCTTATTGTTGAAATTGATATTGATGTAAAATATGTGGAAATAATGTGAAATGTGGGAGAGAAGAGATTGAGTTATGAAATATGGCCTAGTGCCAAGTATGATGTGATAATTGTGGCCCCAGGTGCCTATGAATTGATATATGTGAAAAAAGATTGAAATGAGATGATTAATGAGAAAGGAACAATGTCTTGGTAAGACGGCCTAGCCGATCAGGCCGTGGTCGGACACCATACCGCAAACATGGTGGTATTGTGCTGATATTGAACTCCGAAAATTGAGAATGAGATTGTGATTGAGGTACATGTCTCAAATGAGGTGACCTAGCCGATCGGGTCGTGATCGGACTCCGCTCAAGAAAGCGGTGGTATTATGAATGATGATGAACAATATCAAGTTGCCTGAACTAATGTCATGGAAATTATGTGAAAGATTACATGGTTCGTTTGTTTGATGATGTGGTGATTGTTAAAGCTCTTAATTGACCTTTATGATTTCCTTATTCTTGTTTGTTAGTTCTTTCTAATGAGAAGGTGTTTATGATTTCTTGTTCTGATGTGATAGTTCTTTCTAACTTGATGGTGTTTAGTTATACATACTAGTGCAATTCGATGGCACTAACGTCCCTTTTGCCGGGGGCGCTACGTCTTTAAATGGATTTAGGTATTTTTATAGCAGGCAATGTTGGTCGCAGCTAGAGTCGCATCATCCTTTTAGCTGACTTGGTGAGCCCCACTTCATTTTGGGATCTTGATTCATCTGTTTATCATGTACTTTGTATTTGAGGTATAGCCGGAGCCTTGTTACCGACATTTCCATATTACATTACTCTTTAGTTATGTTTAGAGGATCCGTAGATAGGTTTTTGGTAGTGTCGGGTATTGGATTTAAAATAGAAATATTGATGTTTGGCAAAGATTTATAAAACTTTTAATACTTTGATAATTATGACTTAAGTTGCTAATGGAAATGAAATGGGAAGTTGTTAATGAAATACTTACTAATTCTGAACAATGGAGCCCATCTCCTATTTAATCATGAGTTGGCTTGGGTAGAATGAAACCTAACAGGCTTGCTCAGTTGGGTTCACTCGGTTGAGCGCCGGTCGCGCTCCTCGGATTTTGGGGCTTGACACGAAGCATGGACACATGAAAAAATGCATGGCTGATAAGCTCGGCGACAACGCAAGTCTATAAGCCACCTCTCCCACTCGATCAAGAATCTCAAACGGGCCAATGAACCTAGGGCTAAGCTTGCCCTTCTTCCCGAATCTCATCACGCCCTTCATAGGCGACACTCAAAGTAATACCCATTCACCGACCATGAATGCCAAATCACGAATCTTGCGGTCGGCATAACTCTTTTGCCTGGACTGAGCTGTACGAAGTCTAGCCTGAATGATCCTGACCTTGTCCAAGGCATCCTGAACCAGATCAGTACCCAACAACCGAGCCTCTCCCGTCTCAAACTATCCAACCGGCGACCGACACCGCCTACCATACAAAGCCTCATATGGAGCCATCTGAATACTCGACTGGTAGCTGTTGTTGTAGGAAAACTCTGCTTAAAGCAAAAACTGATCCCACGAGCCTCCAAAGTCAATGACACAAACTTGGAGCATATCCTCCAAAATCTGAATGGTCCGCTCGGACTGTCCGTCCGTCTGAGGATGGAATGTTGTTCTCAACTCAACCCGTGTGCCCAACTCTCGTTGAACTGCTCTCCAGATATGTAAGGTAAACTGCGTACCTCAGTCTGAAATGATAGACACGGGCACACCATGAAGACGAACAATCTCCCGGATATAGATCTAAGCTAACCTCTTGGAAGAATAGAAGACTGCCATAGGAATGAAATGTGCTGACTTGGTCAGCCTATCAACAATAACCCACACTGCATCGAACTTCCTCCAAGTCCGTGGGACTCCAACAACAAAGTCCATAGTGATACGTTCCCACTTCCACTCAGGAATCTCAATCTGCTAAAATAAACCACCAGGCCTCTCATGCTAGTACTTAACCTGCTGAAAATTCAAGCACCGAGCCATATATGCAACGATATATTTCTTCATTCTCTGCCACCAATAATGCTACCGAAAATCCTGATACATCTTTGCGGCGCCCGGATGAATAGAGTACCGGGAACTATAGGCCTCCTCTAAAATCAACTCCCGAAGCCCATCCACATTAGGCACACAAACTCGACCCTGCAACCTTAAAACTCCATCATCACCTAAGGTAACCTGCTTGGCACCTCCATGCTGCACCGTGTCTCTAAGGACACATAAATGGGGATCATCATACTGACGATCACGGATATGCTCCAATAAAGAAGAACGAGCGACCGTGCAAGTTAACACACGACTGGGCTCAGAAACATCCAACCTCACAAACTGATTGGCCAAAGCCTGAACATCCAAAGCAAGCGGTCTCTCACCGATCGGAATATAAGGAAGACTGCTCATACTGGCTGACTTCCTACTCAAAGCATCGGCCACCACATTGGCCTTTCCCGGATGATACAAGATGGTGATATCAAAGTCTTTCAACAACCCCAGCCACCTTCTCTGCCTCAAATTCAACTCCTTTTTCTTTAACAAATACTGCAGACTCTTATGACCCGTGAATACCTCACATGCCACGTCATATAGATAATGCCTCCAAATTTTCAACGCGTGAACAATGGCTGCCAACTCCAAATCATGAACCGGACAGTTATTCTCATGAATCTTTAACTGCCGCGAAGCATAGGCACCTTTCCATCCTACATCAACACTGCACCAAGTCCAATACCAGATGCATCACAATAAACTGTAAAAGGCCCTGAACATATGGGCAAAACCAAACACCGATGCCGTAGTCAGAGCTGTCTTGAGCTTCTAAAAGCTTGCCTCACACTCATCCGACCATCTGAACTGAGCACCCTTCTGACTCAACCTGGTCATCGGGGCTACAATAGATGAAAACCCCTCCACGAACTGACGATAGTAGCCTGCCAACCCTAAGAAACTCTGAATCTCTGTAGCCGATGCTGGTCTAGGCCAGTTCTTGACTGCCTCAATCTTCTTCGGATCAACCTGAATACCCTCTGCTAATACAACATGGCATAGGAATATATTTGAACTCAACTAGAACTCACACTTCTAGAACTTAGCATATAACTGACTATCCCTCAAGGTCTGAAGAACCATTCTAAGGTGTTGATCGTGCTCTTCCCGACTGCGGGAATATATCAAAATATCATCAGTGAAAACTATCACGAGCGAATCCAAGTAAGGCCTAAACACTCGGTTCATAAAATTCATCAAAGTTGCTGCGCATTTGTCAATCCGAATGACATCACCAAGAACTCATAATGCCCGTACCGAGTGCGGAAAGTTGTCTTAGGGACATCGGATGCCCTAATCCTCAACTGATGGTAGTCGGATCTCAAGTCAATCTTCGAAAATACCTTGGCACCCTGAAGCTGGTCAAACAAATCATCAATCCTCGGCAATGGATACTTATTCTTGATTGTAACCTTGTTCAACTGCCTGTAATCGATACACATTCTCATCGATCCTTCATTTTTCTTAACAAACAACACCGGCGCACCCCAAGGCGAAACACTGGGTCTAATGAAACCCTTCTCAAGCAAGTCTTGCAACTACTCCTTCAACTCTTTCAACTCAGGCGGGGCCATACGATACGGCGGGATAGAAATGGGCTGAGTGCTTGGAGCCAAATCAATGCAAAAGTCAATATCCCTGTCGGGTGGAATACCCGGCAGGTATGAAGGGAATACTCAGGAAACTCACGAACAACGGGCACAAAATCAGTAGAAGGAACCTCAGCACTAGAATCACGGACATATGCCAAATAGACCAAACACCCCTTCTCGACCATACGTCGAGCCTTCACATAAGAGATAACACTATAGGTAGAATGATCAGGAGTCCTTCTCCACTCTAAAAGAGGCAAACCCGGCAAGGCTAAGGTCACAGTCTTGGCATGACAGTCCAAGATAGCGTGGTTAGGTGCTAACCAGTCCATCCCTAATATGACATCGAAATCAACCATATCCAGAAGAAGTAAATCTACACGAGTCTCAAGACCTCCAATCACAACTATACATGAACGATGGACTCAATCTACCACAATAGAATCACCCACCGGTGTAGACACATAAACAGGAGCACTCAAAGAGTCACTAGGCATGACCAGACACGGTGCAAAATAAGATGACGCATACGAGTATGTAGACCCTAGATCAAATAACACTAAAGCATCTCTATCACTAACCAGAACCGTACCTGTGATAACCGCATCGGAAGCCTCAGCCTCGGGCCTGGCTGCAAGATCATAACATCGGGGCTGGGCCCCACCACCCTAAACTACATCTCTGGGACAGCCTGTTGCTGGCTGGCCTCCACCCCTAGTGGCCTGAGCTCCACCTTTAATACCTCTACCTCCACCTCTAGCACCTCTACCCCCACATATAGCTGGCCGGGCGGGTTGTGGAACACCTTGTGCCTGAAACATGGCACGGGAACCCTGATGCTGAGAGCTACTCGGTAATCGAGGGTAAAACCTAGCAATGTGACCCATATCACCACAAGTGTAGCAAGACCTCGGCTGCTGAGATTGCTGGCCCTGACGACCTGAATGGCCACCCCAGAAACTCTGAAGCGATGGTGTACTGATAGGAGCTAGTGGTGCACTATAGGATTGTTGATCAGAATACTGCATCTAAGGACCACGACCACTTGAAGCACCGTGAGAAACGTGAAGTGCCGACTGAAAAGGCCTAGGAGGATGGCCTCTACCTTATGAATCCCTACCTCCAGACGAGGTATCACTGAATCGGCCTGAATGACGAGGCCTCTTGTCAGACCCCTAACCACCTCCTTGCGATAGAACCATCTCAACCCTCCGGGCCACATTGGCCGCCTCTTGGAAAGATATATCACTCCCAGTCTCCCTAGCCATTTGAAGATGAATCCGCTGAATAAGTCAATCAATGAACCTCCTCACCCTCTCTCTCTCTCTCGGTGGGAAATATGATAAGAGCATGACGAGCCAAGTCGATGAATCTAGTCTCATACTGGGTAACAGTCATAGAACCCTACTGGAGACGCTCAAACTACCTCCGATAGGCCTCTCTCTGATTGACGGGGAGAAACGTCTCTAGAAATAGCTGAGTAAACTGCTCCCAAGTCAAAGCGTCAAAGCTGGCGATCTGGATGGTCTAGTCAAACAGTAATCCCTCCACCAAGTCTAGGCGAATCCAGACAAGCAAAAAATAGCAAAATCGACCTCATTGGTCTCAACTATCCCCATGTTCCTGAGAACCTCATGACAGCTGTCTAGATAATCCTGGGGATCCTCAGAAGATGCACCGCTGAAAGTAGTAGTGAAGAGCTTGGTGAACCTGTCCAACCTCCATAAAGCATCGGCAGACATAACTACTCCATCATCGGTCTGAGCTACCACACCCGGCTGAACTCCTCCAACTGGCTGAACCGCTGGAGTCTGAAATGAGGGATCTACCTGCTCCGGAGTGCGAGTAGCAGGAGTCTGGGCTCCTCCTCCAGCCTGAGAGACGGTTGGTGCTACGGGAAGCAAGCTTGCCCAGGTGACACTCTCCATAAGGCCCACTAGATGGACCAGAGCATTCTGGATTACTGGGGTAGCAATAAACCCCTCTGGGACCTGAGCTGGGCCTACCGGAACTACTGGGGCTGGAACCTCATCATCAATATCAACCTGAGGCTCCGCTGCTAGTGCTGCTGCTCGGGGCAGAGCTCTGCCCTTACCTCGGCCTCTAGCACGGCCTCGCCCTCTGCCCCTTGTGATAGCTACTGCTGGGGGCTCAGGCTGCTGGTCAGTGGATGAGGAAGCGTGTGTTCTTGCCATTTGCAAAAGAACAGAGTAGAAATTCAATTAGCGTTGAGAAACCAAACCGCATGACAGGAAATAATAAATGTGAAGTTTTCCTAACTCTGTAGCATCTGGGGGATAAATACAAAAATCTCCGTACCAATCCCTCAGACTATACTAAGCTTGTTTGTGAACTGTGAGACCCATGTAACCTAGAGCTCCGAAACCAACTTGTCACAACCCAGATTTTCTACCATCGGGAGTCGTGATGGCGCCTTCTAATGTGAGCTATGCAAGCCAATCCTTTAAAGTAATTACTTCATTATCCAATTATTTCTTTTTAACAAATATAATGCGATAACGTATAAACAGCGAAAATTTAATTTCAGCGGAAGAAAACAATAAAATATCTGAAATTTGTATCTATTACAACTGCTTAAGCCTTAATCAGCCAAAACCTAGTGTCACAGTACCACAGACAGTCTAAGATTTACTACATACAAAGTCTAAATAAAATAAGCGATACACTGTTACTGAAGCAAAAGATGAAACAAGAAATAAAAGATAGAGGAGACGCCAAGGCCTGCGGACGCCTTCAGGTCTACCTTGGATCTCCGTGTGGACTGAAGGTAGCCTCCAAACTACGGTCCAAGAGCTGCGCCGGTATCTGCACATAGTGCAGAGTGTAATATCAGCACATAGTGCAGAGTGTAATATCAGCACAACTGACCTCATGTTCTGGTAAGTGTCTAGCCTAAACTCAGCGAAGTAGTGACGAGGCTAGGACCAGACTACCAAATAAACTTGTGCAATTCAAATATATATAGCGAAAAAGAAAAACAGAAATAACCCGTCAAGTATGGGAGGGGGAGCATGCTGCGGGGGAGATATCAATTCCGAATAGAAAGACAACAGGTAAATGAAAGAAGCAATATATCTCGGATATCAACAAAAGAACCAGAAATCAATAAATGCACGGCATCACCCTTCGTGCTTTTACTCTCGTCCTCACCAAAGCAATCATATAATAAAAATGTGCACGACATCACCCTTCGTGCTTTTACTCTCTTTCCTCACCATATAATCAATATAATCGGCACAGAATGGTACATCGTGCGGCACGGAATCACTCTGCATGCTTTACACTCTTTCCTCACAGTCATACATGGCATCGCCCTTCGTGCTTTACACTCTTTCCTCACAAAAACAATGCATGACATCACCCTTCGTGCTTTAACTCTCTTTCCTCACAAAATCAATGCACGACATCACCCTTCCTGCTTTAACTCTCTTCCTCACCCAAACAACAATCACAAACAATAGGGCAAGGGAATAATTGAAATTATAATAAGAATTCCCAGCAAGGAAACAACGATTCAACAATTTAATCCCGGCAAGGGAACAACAATTCAACAATATCAACATCCCGGCAAAGAAGATAACAAATAAAGCAACAATAGCCCGGTAAGGGGGGCAACAAAATGATCTCTTCTCTTTCCCACTTTTTCTTCACAATTCGCTTCACTACTCGAGCCAATGCTCTAAAGGTTTAATTATCACTTATACTTCCACAATTCGTATTATAACTTGAGCCAACGCTCCTCAATGTTCATAGGTCACAATTCCTTCCACAAACTTTACACAACAAATAGAAACCATCACCAAGGCATGAAAGATACGACGAAGTCATGATAATCACAATATAAAGACTCACGGGCATGTTAGACACCAACGTATAGATACTCGTCACCATGCCTATACGTCGTACTCAACAATTACCACATAACAAATAGGACTCGGCTCCTAATCTCTCAAGCTAAGGTTAGACCAAATACTTACCTCGATGCTACGAACACAATTCACGTTTTAATTATAGCTTTACCCCTTGATTCCACCACCAATTCGCTCGTATCTAGTCACAAGTTACTTAATTACATCAATAATCGCTAAATGAATCGATTCGAATGCATGACAATGAGTTTTCCAAAGTTTTACCCAAAAAGTCAAAAATTGCCCCCGGGCCTACATGGTTAAAATTCGATGTTCGAACCAAAATACGATTACCCATTCCCCCACGAACCCAAATATATAATTTGTTTTGAAATCAGATCTCAAATCGAGGTCCAAATCCCTAATTTTTAAAAAAAACCTAGGTTCTACCCAAAACACCCATTTCCCCCCATGAAAATCATTGATTTTGAGTTAAAATCATGTTAGAAGATGTCAAGAATTGAAGAAAACTAGTTAAAAATGACTTACAATTGATTTGGAGAAGAAGAAGCCTTTGAAAAATTGCCCTAGAGTATTTATGTTTTGAGAGGATATGAAAATGGGTTAAAAATTCGTCTAAGTATAAAAGTTGCAGGTTACAGATGTGGAAAATGCGAACAGGGGTTCGCAATTGTGAACCCCAACCTCTGCTATGTTGGGAAATGCGAAAGGAGTCTCGCAAATGCGAGACTTGGAAATGCGAACAAAAGATCGCAATTGTGATAACTGGCCCAAGAGGGGTGCTTCGCATTTGCAAAAGAACTCTTGCATTTGCGAGGAAGAGTGGCCAGGGCTGTTTCTCATTTGTGACTCAGCCTTCACATTTGCGAGCCAGGTGCAGGCCTGAACACACCAGCTGAAAAACCTGCAATTTACCAAGTCCAAAATACACTCTGTGGCCTATCCAAAACTCACCCGAGCCCTGGGGGCTCCAAACCAAACATGCACCCCAACCTAAAAATATCATACGTACTTATTCGTGTAATCAAATCACCAAAATAACATCATGAACATCTAATTAAACCTCAAAATCAATGGAATTTCTCAAAACTTCTTTAAACATTAAATTTTGCATTTAAGACCCGAATCACGTCAAATGGATTCCGTTTCTTACCAAACTTTACCGACAACACATACAAATCATATTGAACCTGTACCGGACTCCGGAACTATAACACGCCCAATACCACAGGTTTCGCATAACATTTCACTTTCAAAAACCTTTATATTTTTCAGAAAACAATTTCTTTTAAAAATTCATTTCACGGATTTGGGATCTCGGAATTCGATTCTGGACATACGTCCAAGTCCCATATTTTTCTTCGGACTCTCCGGGACCGTCAAATCACGGGTCCGGGTCCGTTTACCCAAAATGTTGCCCGAAGTCAAATTAATTCATTTTATAGTCAAAATTTATCATTTTTCACAGAATTTCACATATAGACTTTCCGGCTACGCGTCCGGACTGCGCACGCAAATTAAGGTGATGCTAAAAGAGGTTTTTATGACCTCGGAACGCAAAATTCATTTTTTAAAACAAGTTATGCCCCTTTTGGGTCATCACATTATTATATCAAACAGAAGATATCAGTTCTATATTGTATGGCTATAATGTTTGCTTTCTTCTGTCTCTTCTTCTGATATGAAATTACTAAATTCTTTCTTTTTTGGCAGATACACGATTTAGGAACTGCTTGAATTTTACAATATCGTATATCATTTTTGTTATGTTTTCCTGTTTACGTTGGTTCTGTTCATTTTGTTTTGGAGAGTAATTGGTCGATTATTTCAGAAGGTAGATGACACTATCTCTGGTCCGTAGCTTTTGAATGTTGTCATCTGTAAGCATTTTAGTTTCTTTAATATGCCTTTTTAGGTTATAGTATTTTATAGTTTCTCGCTTATTGCTTAGATTAGTTGTTGTATACTAAAGTAAATTTTGTTATTTAAATTGTCATATTGAGTTGTACTTTATTCTTATGTTATCTTTAATCTTCTAAAATCATTTCCAGTCGTAATTGAATTGGTGGCCTAAAGTCAAGCCTTAATAAGATGTCTACATTAAATCAAATAATTCTAGCTTTAGTATGCACCTCACGTGTATTTCGTGCATCCACGTGTATTTCGTGCATCCACGTGCATCTTCTGTTAATTTGTAAATACTTTTTAAAAATCTTTAGTATCGTTAAAATTTATGTATGATATAAAACAATATTAAAAGGAAGAAAGTTCCGGTTCAAATTTACACCATTATATTAGAGTCTAAGATGAATAAGTTTCAGGTGATCAGGGAAAGAAATTAACTTCCGTGGTCTGTTTGAAGGAAATTAGTCACCCTTTATATAACAATTAGGTGATTTTATGTTTCCTGTGACCCTAGTAATATTTCTCATATACAATCCACCGTCAATTAAATTTTATCAGAATCACAATTTTGTGTACAAATTAAGAAAATGCAAATAAGTATTGTCATTAGATTGAACACAAAATATCTAAAATTAATATTTTTATTTGCATGCAAACAACAACATTGTTGTAACCACAAAATACTATATAGTGCGAGGACAGACACAGGATTGGACATCCATCCGTGCATGTAATTAGGATAAAATTTGTGGCCGCATGGAAGCTCGAGTTCCGACTTTTGGTAATAAATCATCTTACTAGCTTTTTTTCCCCAATTTTTGGAGGGTTTTTTTTTGGGTGGGTGGGTTGGTTAATATTCCTGATGAACTCAATTTTGGAAGTGGATATAATCAATATTCTTTTTTACTATCAAAGTATAACAAAGATTCTTTTTTCCTTCTTGAGATTCATATGAAGAACATAAATAATTTCCATGATGTTAGGTTCTTTTTTTATGTGCGCACAAATACTTTGTTGCTGTTAATTAATAAGTAGTTCGCTGAATACCTTCCATGAGAGGCAAGAGAGACGCCCTCAGTCTCCTTTTTTTCTACTGTTTTCTTCTGCACCAGTCATTTTTATACTTTATCTGAATTTTATTTCATTCCGTGAGCAACCTATAATTACAGTGTCAGTGAAGTCAATCTGAAGGTCTGCCTGACTTAGAGGCATGTTCCTTTGAATACACCTTAGTAATAGAAAGAAAAAATAATGTAAAGTTTGTCTCTTCTTTGCAAATATCCCGCGCTAAAAAGCTTGTGAAGAAATGTCTTCCAATCAAGAAACAAACAACCATATAAAGAATATACAAACTCTGCAAAGACACTCATACAACGTATACCTATGGGAGGATATCAGTTGATAAAAACGAGGCAATGTTACTACAATCACGTAACAAAGAACTTTAGCGACAAAATTGTAATCCTTACTTAAGTTAATTCGGTTGTCGATTATAATAAAGTCTCAAATGTCACCCCATATTTTGGAAACATACTGCTCTTATCATAAGAGAGTCTTCTTCCGCTAATCTCGAAGGTTAAAATGAATTATTGCTTTTTCTTTACGATATGAATCTCGTAACACAGACAAAATAGACATGATTCCCTTAATTCATACGTTTATTATCATTATATATGTGCCTATGTGTGTGTGATTTTATATTTTCCTTGAAAAGCTAATAAATTTTATGAAGGATTAGAATGATCTTCTCTAATTTTTCTGCTTTGCTCGCTTTCTTCTGGGATTATTGTTGCATAAGATCCTCACTTCAGTCTCTTTGCTTTGGGGTTGCTGCTTTTTGCAATTTCCACATGCTCTATTGGTACGTCTTTTCCAAGTTAATTTTGCAGCCTTCATGATCTCTTATTCCATAAGTGATGATCAATCTCTCTCGTGTTTCTCACTATTTCTACACTTGGTAACTCAGACGCAGTTCCATGGAAAATATATATGCTTATGCATTAGCACTAAAACTTTATAAGTTTTAAAAAGAAACAAAGCTTAAAATACTCTCTTGCTGGTTGGTGTCCCGTTAGAATATTGTTGTGAAGACTTACACAATAAATGACTAATATATGCACGAATATTTACCGTTGTAGCGGACAGCTGGATAGTGGATACGAAACATAGCTGCAAACTTATACGACAATAATATGCAAGCTTAACTTAAGAATAAGACAACTCTTCTCAAAGCGAAAAACTTATATTCAAATATTAAGAGTAACACAAATCTTCACTCAATGTTACGGTTAGAATAAGAAGGTAACACAACTTTAATGATATAAGTAAGGGTCTCTTCGTGTAACTAAATAATCTCTCACAAGCAAATCAACAATTATATGAAACCTATGACGAATCATATATAACCGCTATTTCTGTCATTAGGAATTTAACATATCCAGTGACGCTGGTGGACTCTGGATTTTAGCCATTGGGTGCAGACTTGTATATTTCACTCACTATATATATACACACGCAATAGATGCATGCCAACCGCTGCGGGAATGAAAACATCCACCTTGACCCGGCATTGTGGTTGATGACTAAAATGTGGAATCATGAACCTCTTTTTACACTAATGCTGTTATTTCCAATTTTGGTTTACATTTGAAAGGGTGCTTATGGTACATTTGTCCTCGGATAATTTTAATCGTTGCCTCAATATACTCTGCCTAGTTGATCTTGTTGGTGATCCACCCGTGAACTTGCCACAAACTCTTGATATGCTACTATATGAGTACTTTGCGTTGGGAAAAACGTTTATTTAGATTGATCCATACAGGTTGAAATTTTGCGTCATATAGCAAGGTACTTTTTTATTGGTTAATTTGTCTCATAGAGGTCGTTACATGTTTTGACAAATTAAACTATGGTTAATTGGCTGGAGTCATCGAAGATCAAAAGCTAAAAAGTTAGCTTAATTAAGGTTCAATGATGTTTTAACTTCAATACCACACAAGAGGGGGAGATGATTTGTGTGGTGTCCAATTTTTTAGTTACACTGATTATGGAAGGACCTGGTTCTTCTAAGTGTTCCTTACTATTGCTGAAACAGAAAATGCTGAAATTAAAGAACACAAGTATTTTACGTGGAAAATACCTGGCTCCAAAGATGGAAAAACCACGACCTACTTCTCAGTAAGATTTTCCAAACTCTCCACTAAATCACTGAGCCAAAAACTGCATTTACAAAACACTTTTGTATACCTAGGATTAACTCTAATCCCATTGTGGCAAACAGCATTTAACTATTGCGACAACTTCGAGTTAACTCTAACTTGAATACTCTGAGTATCTATTATAATTTCCTCTAGATAAAGCTAAGAGGTACAATATGAAAATACCTACTACAATTGAACTATGATAAAAGACGGACAATTAGAATTGGTTCTTCTATATAGTTCATGTAGCTTCTGGTTTGCACACTTGAGTCACACACGAACTACTTGCAAAATGCCTTGCTATTTTGCTCTCAATTCACGTTTAACTTCTACTTTTGTGCATACATGTAAGATGAGAACATCCTGCAATATATAGAGTTAGTAGATTAAGAAATAACTAGAGTTCTAATGCTGCTCTTCCTTGGTGGAAGAGTTCTAGTTGATCTCAACTTTTAACTCCGGCCTTATCTTGGATAGTGTTCTCTTTGATTAAGGAGTCCTTCTCTTTATCAGTTATGCAACCTTTTCGATCAGGAGATATCAATTAAACCAAGTTAAGCTTATCTCCTTCACGTGTATCCCACATGCTCGAATCTGCCCGTGTCTATGCACACAAGGGATGGACCTGGTTCATGCCTGAACTTCCTTTGTCAATCTTCAAAACAAACCTTCACTTGGGCCAACAAATTCTCCTTATTTGATGATGACAAACTCTGTGCTTTTCATAAGCTTAGGCCCTATTTCGACTTAGCTCAACATCAACACAATGTTTCACAATGTTAGAAACATTTTTCCTTTTTATCACTTATCATCAAGGATCAGGTACATTAGGTTACAAACATCACCGTTCAAAGTGTAAAGCACAATCTTTTTTCCTCTTTTGGCATCGTCGAACAGTTGCATAAATATGTAAGAAAACAAGTTCTTAAAACTTACTCATGACTACTGGGGCTACTTCAAATGCAATCATGGATTAATCATCATAGATCAAGCTAAGAATTTTAACCATCAAAGAAATATAAACAAAAAGTTAGAGAAAAAGTTAGGAAATTTTATTGATGATTGATAAGATTCTACCACAAAGCATAAGAAGAAATAAAAATACTGGAAACATGAGCAAAAACAAAAAACAATCCCCAACTGGGTCACTGGTTGATCTACACTAGGCTAGGAGGATTAAGGCTGGGAAGGACCAGGTTGATAGATTACAAGTTCCTTGGGCATAAGTACTTTACTTTATGTTTTGATGATCTAAGAAACTTACCATCCAGAACCAGATAAGGAACCTGTTACACATGTATAAGACCTTGAGATCACAAAGTTCCAGGTTGGGATCCAGTGTGGGATATAACTCAACTCTTCAGAGTGGAAGGAACAGCTGAGGGAACAGGTCCCTACCAGTTCCCGAGGAGACTGTATGAAGTTAACTCTCTAGCAGGAAAGTTGCTGCCTGCACACACTACTACAAAGGAACAGCGCAACAGTCAACTTTCTGTGGAAGGCTCTTTACCTACCTTGCTTACATAATATGAAGTGATGTTACACATACATAAATACAAACAAGGAAGGTAAAACACCTTACTTCATGAGAGAACCAGATGAAGGACCTGAAGCATGCCTGGTACAATCATTCAAGTTAGTCGACTCAAGATAATCTATGCAGTGTGTCTTTAGATTCACAGGAACCAGATTAGGGACCTGATACCTTGGTTTTCCCCTGACAGAAGCATAAGTTAAGAGTACAACTAGAAAGTAACTGTCGAAAGTAACTGCCTGCAACTGTACATGCAACAGTGCAACAGACAGTACATCAGTCACTTCCCATTGAGAGGGGGCATATACTAACCAAGATTGGACATCACCATTATAAATTGACATCACTAAGGTGATGTCTTTTGTAATAAAAACATGGTGCAAGACAAAAGGCATCTCTGCTCCAAGACTTGGAAAATCAGAAACAAAAATATTCTTTTAAGTGCAAGAACAACCTCTCTCAAGAAAAAAGCTCCTGCAACCTCAAAGACCGGATCCAAGATTATAAAAATATCTTAAGTCCTTAGGTTTGTTTAGTCTTTATTATTTGTTCTTCATTGTAACTCCTATATTGCTTTCTTAGAAGCTGTTTTTAGGAAACCCAAAATCACAAACCCTCTAAGTTTGTGTCTTGGCTCGAGTTAGTCGAGTTGTAAAGTCTTTGTAACTAGAGAGTTACAAAGTGGCTTGTAATATTGTTATTACAACTTAGAGTGATTAAAGTCTTTGTCACTAGAGAGTGACAAAGTGTCTTGTGGTGAGAGCATCATAAGTTAGTTAAAGTCTTTGTAACTAGGGAGTCACAAAGTGGCTTGTGGTAAGACTACCATAAGTTAGTTGAATTCTTTGTAATAGATTCATTACAAAGTGTCTTGTAATAGGGGTTTACAAGTTAGTGAAGTTAAAAACCTACAAGTGTAGGTCGTGGGTTTTATCCCCTTGAGTTGGAACTTTTCCACGTAAAAATCCTCTATGTTCTTTACTTTCTGCCGAGCTACTATGGGATCAATTAGAGAACTTGATTCCCTATGCTGGCTGGTTTTACAGTATGTTACTTACAGTGGGAACTTATGGAGAATCTGATTCTCTATACAGTGGGAACTTATCCTGTGTATCATTTACATACTTGTTCAGTAGTTAGAACTGTACCTAACTGATATAGGACCAGATCGCTATACAGTTTGGTTCATAAGTATTTTCAGAGGAAACTCATAGAGAACCCAGTCCTCTATATAGTCAAGTGGACGCTAAGTTTCTAACACAGGTACTTGATTTTTGGCTTGGAGGAGTTTTAACATATCTTGAAGAATGCCATCATTCTTCTCCTTTTCTCTTACCAGCTCAGTTCTGAGAGCATCTCTCTCAGTCTGTATCTCAACCAACCTCTTCTTCAGCCTATCAATCTCAGCATCCTTAGCCCTACTTTCTTGTACCAAGGCTGGCACCTTGCTATTCACTGGTACCTTCTTGGATGAACCAGGTTCTTTAGGAGTGACATGGATTTATAGTCACAAGCAAGTAGAGTATTTGCCCCCAAATGATCCTTGCTTGTACCAACCTCCCACTTTATCATAGGTACCTTGAAATGTGCAAGCACAGTCGTGAGAATGAAGCCATAGGGAATGACATGAGTCTTGGTGCCATTTATAAACCTATCAAGAAGCTGGATTGTAAATCTAGGCCAATTAATCTGCCTCCCACAATCCAAAGACTCCATGAGGACCAAGTCCATGAAAGTTGCAATGTGCCTCCTTTCCTATCTTGGTAGAACACATTTGTTGACAAATTCAAACAACATTTTATGGGGTGGCGTCATCTCACTCTTGTACATAGCCTTAGGCTCAATTTCCTCCTTATTGTCACCGAATGTTCTTGTAATGGCAAAGCCAGTAGGAAGATTTTCTAGGCTTGGCCACTTGAGCTTTTTATAGTCATTGTACCCCTCGGCAGGTACACCTAGAATTTCTCCCAACTCCTTTACATCGAAGGAGACTTGCACTCCTTTCACCATACTGGTAACCCTTCAATCTTTCACCTTACCATTTTCCATAAACTCGTCAATTTCTTTCTCGGCCAACCTGCCATCCATCTGAAGGACCACGTCCTTCCAGCCTTACAATTATAACTTTTCCAAGAGCGGCACCAACTCTTCCTCCTCCAAGTCCTTGAGGAGTCTACCTTTCAAAATTGTCCTCTTGCCAAACTTGGCCATCTTGTCTTTCTCAGCATCAAAATCATCTTCTTCCTCTCCACTCCATTCTTCTTCCTTAACCATTTTCACTTGTTTTTATTTCACAACAGACCTTGTTCTTTTTGCCAATGTGGATGGTTCAACAGACTTTGACTTCTTAGTGAAAGTCTTGGCTTTCATGAATTTGGGAGTCAGAACCTTCACTTCTTCAGTGTCATCTTCATCTCGAAGGACCTGATCCATCTCATCTATGTCAAGAACCTCAACAAGCTCATTTATCTTCTTCTTTCCCTTAGCAACTCCTTTTCTTATACTTTCTTCTAAGGCTTTCTGCAGTTCTGCCTCATTCTACTTTAGCTGGCTTCTTGTGGATCTTCTTCTTATGGGAGGAATTTCAACAGTAACAGAAGGGGCAGCCCTTTTTTTCTTGTTTAGCCTAGCAGTCCCAAGGGTTTTAGGCTTTGAACTTCCCTTCTTCTTAAGATTATAACTGTCAGTCACATTCTTCAGTAGGTCTACGAGAGTTTCATGTTCAGATAACAAGTTCATCTATATTCTTCCCAAGTTAAAAAGCCCTTCAGCAGCTTTGCCAGACCTACTTCCCCTTGTTTTCTTAACACTCTCCTCTACCCCAGCCGTTTTCTCTCCCTAAACAACCATTATACTTGTGTCTTTGGTTAAACTAACAAGAGCGGGTGAAGAATCAACCACTCTTTTACCCTTTCCCCTTACATCACTTCTAACACCCTTGCTCTCTTTATCTTTTCCTTTTTCATTTCTGCCCCCAGCTTCTCCAGACTCTATGGTTTTAACACCTGATAGACCCTAGTAGTACAAATCTAATCTCCAAATCTGCAGCAACTTCAGAAATTGCTTCAGGAGTAACTTTAGGACTAGAAGATACCTGTTCAGTTTTGGAAGAAATAGTTTTTTCCCCTCAGTAGCAGATTTGAAGGATTCCTCATATTTCTGAGATTCTTCCTCCTTACTCGCTTTCAGTTGTTCATTAATTTTCTGAATCTGCTCTCCACCAGCAGCAATCTTGCGAGCCATCATTTTTACTCTTTTATTAGAGGTTGGGATGTTGGAAGGAGTGATAGTGGGTGTGGAAGTTGTTTCTTGTGGTGGTGATGAAGGTTTTTCAGAAGTTCTAACCACTGTTGTGCTTGGGTATGGAAAAGAAGAGAACTAGATTATGTTTGGAAGATGAAAGAAGATTGAGAGTTTTTAATGGCTTGAAAGAGATGAGTAAGGAATACACTAAAGCTAATCAATTTAAAGAGGAGTAATTAATGAAGTAACAACAACTTTTCATATTTTAGAAGTCTAATCAAACTGAAATTCATCTTTGAAGAGACGTTGGGGTGTATCCCTAAATTTTAGGTGCTTCAATTCTGTTAGGACTCTTTTGAACGGAACTAGTTCACTTGTAACAGATAAGTCCAAAGGGATTTGGAATTAGTACGACTTTTCTCATGATCCAAATATAATTATTTCAAATTATGTAGAGTGTAGAAAACATACCTATCGATCTTGATGAACCAGGTTCTTCACTGAAGCTTCTCTTGTGTAATTCTAAATTTTTCAAGAATCAAAAAAATATCAATAGAGATTAATGAGTCATTTTAGCACATGGCACAAGAGTATACTATTGAAAGTATGAGACTGAGCAAAATCTAATCTAATTATATACACAATTTACTGATTTTCTAACCAAACAATTTTTTTTCATTTTTAATATATTTTTTTCATTGTGAATTTTGAAATGGTCCTTTTAGATGATCTTAATCATCCCTAATTCTAATATGTTCCTTTCAAAGTGATCTCTACTTAGGGATTTTGTCAACAATTTGCTTGTCAATAGCACAAAATTTCACAGTGATCAAACCCTTTTCATAGTTATCCCTAAAAAAGTGATGCCTAACATCTATGTGCTTTCTTTTCCTTTGATGAACCGGGTTATTGGTCACACTAATTGCACTTCACAAAAGATGGGAATACAACCAATATAAATTCCAAAGTCCATTAATTACTGTTTGATCCACAACAATTGAGCACAACATGAAGCAGCAACAACATACTCAGCTTCAACAGTAGATAAGACCACAAAATTTTGCTTTTTGTATCCCAAGACACAATACATGAGCCAAGAAAGTATGCCATACCTGAAGTGCTCTTTCTATCCACAAGAAAACCTGCATAATCAGCATCAACATATCCCACTAGATTGAAATTACTACCTTTTGGATACCAAAGACAAAGGTCAGTGGTGCCTTTTAGATATCTCAAAACTCTCTTAACATCATTCAAGTGAGACTCCTTTGATTTTCCTGAAATCTTGCGCAAAGGCTTATACTGAAACAATGTCAGGTCTACTAGCAGTGAATTACAACAATAAGCCAATCATTACCCTATACAACTTCTAATAAACAGATGAACCGGGTTTATCTATATCCAACCTTGTAGTTGTTGCAATATGAGTGTAAATTTCTTTGGAATCTTTCATTTTAAACGTTTTAAGCAACTCTTTTACATACTTCTGCTCATAGATCATTTAAATTTTGTTTAATTTGTAAGCCTAAAAACAATTAAGCTCACCCATCATGCTCATTTCAAATTCACTCCCCATTACTTTAGCAAATTATTTACTTAGCTTATCAGTAATTGCTCCAAATATTATATCACCAACATATATCTGAACGACCAAGAGATCTTTATCTTTTTTTAAGAATAAAGCATTGTCAATTTTACCTATCTTGTAGTCATGCTCAAGCAAAAACTTTGATAATCTTTCATAACATGCTCTTGGAGCCTGCTTGAGCCCATAAAGTGCCTTGTCAAGTTTGTACACATGATCAGGACATTCCTTGCTTTCAAACCCTGGAGGTTTCTTGACAAATACTTCTTCCTTTAGATAGCCATTTGAGAAAGCACTCTTGACATCCATCTGGTAAATGGTGAATTCCATGTAAGTAGCAAAGGCTATGAGGAGTCTTATTGCTTCCAACCTTGCAATTGGAGCAAAAGATTCATCATAGTCTATGCCCTCCTCTTGGCTATAGCCTTGAACCACCAATATTGCCTTCTTCCTTGTAATTGTTCCATCTTCATGAAATTTGTTTCTGAAGATCCATTTTGTGCTAATTACTAATCTGTCCGTGGGTCTTGGTACCAGATGCGAAACTTGACTCCTTTCAAATTGGTTGAGTTCATCTTCTATTTCATTTACCCAGCCTGCATTCTGCAAAGCCTCAACAATATTTTTAGATTCAGTAAGAGATAAGAAAGCATCAAAAGCACAAAAATTCTTTAATGAAGATCTGTTTTTTATTTCAGAGGTTGGATCAGTGATTATGTTCTCAATGGAATGAGAACTTTGATAATTGTAAGATTTCACAACCAACTAGTTTCATTTTGATGTTCCTTCAATGTTTTGTTGCTATGGAACAGGTTCATGGACAGGTTCCGTTGAGGTTTGAGAATAAGTTCCTCTTTGTTCAATTTCCCCTGTCAGGTTGCCCTGGGTAGAAAAACCTATTCCTTTATTTGGTGCAGCTTCAGTCTGGGCTATGGTTTCATTTGAATCTATTACCAGCCCAATTCCTTCCTCATCATCTTCCTGTCTCTCAGACAGAATGTTAGTTTCATCAAAAACCACATGAACACTTTGTTCTACACACATAGTGTCACGCCCCGAACCTGGGGAGGCGTGGCTAGCACCCGGTGTCGTATTGGCCCGAGCTAACCACTCTGTAACTCATTCATTCCTTTTTTATAACTATCATGGGACAGCATGGCCACAACTCGTAATGTAAAATTATAAGTGGGCAAATGCTATATCAATGAACCATCGTTCATAAAACATAAATACATATGGGCCGTCAAGGCCTCTGTACATAATAAACTTGTATCTACAAAGCCTCTAAGGTCATTTGACATAAAATGGGACATGGTACCGGCCTACCCATAAGTCTGTAGCAAAACTCTGACATGTGGCTCATAGACTCGGCTGCACTCCGAATGAGATGAAGTCTTACCGATCCTTCATTTAATGCCAATCTCGTCTACGATGAAAGCTCGTCAAACTGATTATCTATACCTGCAGACATAAATGCAGCGTCCCCAACAAAAGGACGTCAGTACGAATGATGTACTGAGTATGTAAGGCATGTAAATAAGTATAAAAAGGACATGGAAGAAAATGTGGAGTAAATAACTCAGCCTGTAAGTCTGGATAACTTTGTAAATCATGAAATAATTATAGTGTCATGCATATGCGTATGAATGTCATGTCGTGCATAGGTACATGTTTCATAACATCATCAAGCCATTGAGGGCATCCCATCATATCATTTCAGCCACTGTGGGCAACATCATGTCGTCATGACAGTTCACGGAGGGCGAATTGGGGTCATGACAGTCATGCATATTCGTATGAATGTCATGTCGTGCATAGGTATATGTTTCATAACATCATCAGGCTTCTGAGGGCATCCCATCATGTCATCTCGGCCACTGTGGGCAAAATCATCAACGTATACCAGCTGATCAGGTGGTAGTGCGTATATAACGCCGTAACCTTTTCCCATATTCCATATACATATATATACATATATACGCGTATATAACGCCGTCTGAGTCATGGGTAAATGCACATGTAAATGAGTGCAATGCATGAGAAGTACGTTAATAAAACTTCTCGGAACGTCAAAAGACCATTATACCTCTGATTAATATCATTTTACAGGAATAAATAACATAGACATCCTTAACTGCTAAGAGTAGAAACACTTAAGAAATAACATTAAACGTATTGTTGCCTGGATCATACCAAAAAAAGGAAAGGATTAGCCTTAGCATACCTAAATCACAATCTATTTCGTTCCAATACTCATTGCTCAGCTTACAAGGCGTCTTGGTTTTCCCTGCCAAGATACGGGTCTAGTATACCAAAACTCGATCAACTCAACAAGCTTTATCATCACAGCCTTCTTTAATTTTGAATCCTATCGACTATTGCTTTGAGAAGGAATCTTGGGCAAAGAACAAAGGAAAACACAAGATAATGTAGTGCATCAATCTTTCTTACCATGCTTAGATCCACTAGTTCCATTAGAAAAAACATATCGAAAAATAAATGTAGCAGACACAGTTCTTCACTTTCTGGAGAGCTTCAAAAAAATATTTGTTAATAGATAATTTTAAGAAATTATTGTTAGTTGGAATAGCTAATTCCACAGATTAAACTAAACAAATAAAAAGGTAAGAATTAGAAAAACAAGTATATTTTCAGTATGTAGTTGTTTTAAAATTTCTCAAAAGTTAACTAAGTTCCCAACTTGGCAACTTCTACTCACTTAATAACGATGAGGCTTTCGGAATTTTAATGCAAAGGAAATAAAATGAGAGTACAATAAAATGAGTTTGCCTCTCAACTACCTACTAACATAATAAATAATTTTAAAAATAAGTTTGTTTCTTGATAACTTTCTTTTCAAGGAAAGTCACTTATTGGAATTCAATAAAAGAATACCATATTTACTACTCTTCCTTTTCCCTTCAAAGAGAGTCATTTGTTATAATAAATTGCACAATGAAAATGCAATTGCATGCACAAAAAGATCCTTTATAAATAAAACAAGAAAGGAAAAGCCATAATTTTTTCCATTTTTTTATCCCAAGGCTAGTATGTTGCCATTCAATCTTTTATGCTTCATGCGAAAGACATAATATAAGGAAGAGAAATCTGGGAAAATATTTCAGCTTAAAGGGTTTAAAGGACGACCAAGCTTCGCTGGTAGAATAACCAATTATCCAACTAGACAGACACCTTACGTTATTAAGCTTGCCAAATCCCATATCTTCAACCTTGCCACCTAATACAATGACTTAAGAGTCATCTTAAGTTACAAGGGGGCAGTCACGTGGGGAGGAAGATTAGACTTATCAAAAATATACTAATTAATTAGTTAATCTCCCATTAAAAATTAATAATTACTCAATTATTCACATAATTAAGAATTGTCTCAAATTACTTAAAATTCTACTTATTTTTAATACACTTTAAACATCCTACTACCATGGTCATATGGTACCACATAAAATAAATACATACGCTATTATTTTTATTAAAACATCCATGTAAAAATACATATATTTTCTCAACTTATAATTTTCCTAATCTCATATAAAGAGTAAAAATTCTCGTATGCTTAATTCTTAAAATGGTAAAAGGATAACCTACTTTTCTTGTGAGAAAATAATTTCTATTTTACAATAAAGAAAATCTCATAAGCTTTCTCATATCGTGTGTACAATTTAAAACATATTCGAAAGTAGTAATATTAATAACTATATAAAATTATATTTTTCAAACCCCTTTTTTTCTTTACAAAAAGTTCAACTCAAAATACCATATCAAATATATATATCAAGATTGTTAAACTTACGAGGTGTAACACATAGTTCTTTTGTTATAGACCTTATAAGCTTTACTATGTGAAGAATATCCCAAGAACACTCCCTTAGGACTTCTTGGATCAAAATTACCTAGGGATTCTTTACCATTATTGTGCACAAAACACTTGCATCCAAATGCCCTAAGATGGGATATGTTTGGTTTTCTCCCATTAAGTAACACATAGGGAGTCTTCTCTACAAGAGGTCTAGTTATGCACCTATTTATGATGTAGCACGTAGTATTTACAGCTTTTTCCCAAAAGCTATGGGGGCAGTTTACTAGAAAGAAGCATAGTCCTAGCCATATCTTCAAGTGTCCTATTCTTTCTTTCAACTACTCCATTTTGTTGAGGAGTCTAGCAGCTAAAAAATTATAATTTATGCTATGCTCATCACAAAATTCAACAAACTTAATATTTTCAAATTCAGTGCCATGATCAGACCTGATTTATGCAAGTTGATTTCCTAGTTGTTTCTAAGTTTTTCTAACAAACGAGGTGAACATGTCAAATGTTTCATCTTTAGATGTTAAAAACAATGTCCAAGTAAACCCAGAGTAATCATCAACGAGCACCATCACATATCTTTTACTACCTCTGCTTAATGCTCTCATTGGACCATAGAGATCCATATGGACCAGTTCCATCGTCCTGGTGGTGCTTACCACTTTCTTGCATATAAAATAGGATCTTACCTGCTTCCCTCTTACACAAGCCTCACAAACTTTGTCTTCCTTGAACTTGATGTTAGGCAACCCTATCACCAGGTCCTTGGAGACTAATTTGTTGAGTTGACTCAGACTTGCATGTCCAAGTCTCTTGTGCCAAAGGAGGGGATCATTGTCCAACACACTTAAGCAAGTGAGTTCATTTTCTGAAAGTATGGACAGATCTACAATATAAATATTGTTTACTCTTTTTCCCTGCAAAACAATCTTGTCAGTGGTAAGATCTATTACAATACATTTGGTAGAGGTGAATGCTACCAAGTTAGCTCTATCACACAGTTGTAATACACTGCTTAGACTATATTTTAAGTCATCTATCAAGTAGACATTCTCAATAGAGTGAGAATTAGTCTTACCTACCTTTTCAGACCCAATGATCTCATCTTTCTTTCCATGTCCAAAGGAGACATTACCTCTTTTGAGGTCCTCAAGTGAAAGGAATTGGTTCTTGCTTCCTGTCATAAGCTTTGAGCAACAACTATCCATGTACTATATTTGGCTGTTCCTCTTCACTTGGACCTGCAAAAGAAAATCAGGAGTTAGTCGTAGGAACCCAAACTAGCTTGGGTCCCTTTCTATAGGCAAAAGGATGAATCAAAATCTTTTTAGCCCAACTTGGTAGCCTATTCTTCCCTTGAACAAATTCTTTGTTCTTTTGGCTTGCCATTTCTTTTGCATTGCATTCACTTTTATAGTGACCTGTTTTACCACAATGAGCACAAATCTTGTCTCAAGAAGTGTAAGGTACTTGTTTTTGAGATCCCATTTAGGTGGAAGATTCCCAAATCCAAGTCCTCTTCTATTGCTACAATGATGTTCTTATAGCCATGAAAGTGCATTAGAGGACCTGTTCCATTTACAAGTTCTATCTAGTTCATGCTTGACCTTGCCTAGATCCTCCTTCAAAATTATTACCTTCTCATCTTTCTTATACAACTCATCTTTTAGTTTACCTATATTTTCTTCTAGAGTGAGTTGTGCGCAATCAACTGTCTTCTTACTTGTTCCTAACTTCAGTTTTAGGTTTTCAGATCTATGTTCTAGGACATTTGATTCAAATGCATGAACCTGGTTCTTTGAAGCAGTATTTTAACTTATAATCTCACTAACCCTATGTTCCAGGTTCTTACACTTTGCTTTCAAAATCAGACATTCCTTATACAACTGTTCCTTTTCATTGTTTATATCCTCAGATTCATCAATGAAATCTAGAAGTAACTCAGATAGCCTTTCTTTAGACAATAATTTAATCTTGTCTTTGAGATGAATTACACTTACCTTAGATTCCTCATCAGATTCTCCAATGGCATAAGTGCTTGTTCATCTCCATCTTCATCATCTGAGCTTTCATCTAAGCTTTCTCCCCAAGCACCAACCATAGCCTTTGTTGATCTTTTGTTCTTATTGGGTTGAACCTATTCCTTCTTCTTATTTCTTTGTTCAGCTCTTTCCTTCTTCCATTCAATTTTCCATTGAGGGCAGTTTTTAACGTGGTGATCGGTCTTCCCACACTTATAGCAACCCTCATTGGTTTGCTTTTCAGGAACCTTTGGTTTGTGGTAAGACTAATCACATGATCAAGAACTGTCCTCAATGGGAAATTGAATGGAAGAAGGAAAGGGCTGAACGAAGGAACAGGAAGAAGGAACAAGTTCAACCCAAAAGGAACAAAGGGTCAACAAAGGCTATGGTTGTTGCTTGGGGAGAAACATCAGATGAGGACTCAAAAGATGAAGCTGGAGATGAACAAGCACTTATGGCCATCGGAGAATCAGATGATGAACAAGAGGTAAGTGTCCTTCATCTCAAAGACAAGATCAAATTCCTGTCTAAAGAAAGGTTGTCTGAGCTATTGCTAGACTTCATTGATCAGTCTGAGATAATTAACAATGAGAAGGAAGATCTATCTAGGGAGTGTGTGATCTTAAAAGCCAAGTGCAAAAATCTAGAATTTAGGGCTAATGAGAGTGACAGTAAAAATGTTGAGTTGAAGAACCAGGTTCTTGAACTTGACACCAATGTCTTAGAACATAAGTCTAAGAACTTAAAATTGAAACTAGGAACAGGTAAGAAGAAAGCTGATCACACACATCTCACCCTAGAAGTAAACTTAGGAAAAATGAAAGATGAGTTGTACAGGAAGGATGAGCAGATAAGAGTCTTGAAAGAAGACCTAGGGAAGGTAAAACATGAACTAGACAGAACTTGAAAATGGAATAAGGCTTCTGATGCACTTTCCTGGCTACAAGAACATCACAGTAGCAACAAAAGAGGACTTGGCTATGGGACTCAAGCACCTAAGTGGGACCCTAAAAGCAAGTACCTCACTCTTCTCGAGAACAAAATTTGCACACACTGTGGCAAGACTAGCCATTATAAAAATGAATGTAATGCAAAAGAAAAGGCCAGTCAAAAGAACAAAGCTTTTGTTCAAGAGAAAAATAGGCTACCGAGGTGGGCTAAAAGGAATTTGATTTACCCTTTTGCCTATAGAAAGGGACCCAAACTAGTTTGGGTTCCTAAGACTAACCCTTGATTTCTTTTTACAGGTTCAAGTGAAGGGAAGTAGCCAAATATGGTACATGGATAGTGGCTGCTCCAAACAAATGACTGGAAGCAAGAACTAGTTCCTTTCACTTAAAGACTTAAAAGGAGGTAATGTCTCCTTTGGAAATGGGAAGAAAGGTGAGATTATTGGGGTTGTAAAGGTAGGTAAGATAGACTCACACTCCATTGAGAATGTCTACTTGATAGATGGCTTGAAATATAGCCTAATCAGTGTGTCACAACTTTGTGACAGAGGTAACCTTGTAGCATTCACCTCTACCAAATGCTTTGTGATTAACCTTACAACTGGCAAGATTCTTTTGCAGGGAAAAAGAGTAAACAATATTTACATTGTAGATTTGTCCACTCTTTCAGAAAATGAACTCACTTGCTTATGTGTGTTAGATAATGATCCCCTCCTGTGGCACAAAAGACTTGGTCATGCTAGTCTGAATCAACTTAACAAATTAGTCTCCAAGGACTTGGTGATAGGGCTACCTAACATCAAATTCAAGGAAGACAAAGTTTTTGAGGCCTGTACAAGGGGTAATCAGTTAAGATCATCCTATAAAAGCAAGAAAATGGTAAGCACAACCAAGACGTTGGAACTGGTTCATATGGATCTCTGTGGTCCAATGAGAACATTAAGTAGAGGTGGTAGGAAATATGTGATGGTACTTGTTGATGATTATTCTAGATTTACCTGAGTACTATTCTTAACATCTAAAGATGAAGCATTTGACATGTTTACTGCTTTTGTTAGAAAGACTCAGAAACAACTAGGTAATCAACTTGCACCCATTAGGTCTGATCATGGAACTGAATTTGAAAATGCTAAGTTTACTGAATTTTGTGATAAGCATGGTATAGATCATAAATTCTCTGCCCCTAGGACTCCTCAACAAAATGGAGCAGTTGAAAGAAAGAACAAGATTCTTGAAGACATGGCTAGGACTATGCTTATTTCTAGTAAACTGCTCCACAGCTTCTGGGCAGAGGCTGTAAACACTACATGTTATATTATCAATAGATGCATGACTAGACCTCTTGTAGAGAAGACTCCCTATGAGTTACTTAAAGGGAGAAAACCAAATATATCCCATCTTAGGGCATTTGGATGCAAGTGCTTTGTGAACAATAATGGAAAGGAATCCCTAGGTTAGTTTGATCCCAGAAGTGATGAGGGAGTATTCTTGCGATATTCTTCACATAGCAAAACATATAAAGTGTTCAATAAAAGAACTTTGTGTGTAGAAGAAAGTGTGCATGTAGTGTTTGATGAAACTAACATTCTTTATGAGAGACAGGAACATGAAGATGAAGCCATTGGACTGGTAAAGGATTTGACTGAAGTCTCAGCACAAGTTAAAGTGGCACCAAAAAAAGGAACAGGTGATAGAACAGGTCCGTCCATCCAGGGCAACCTGACAAGGGGAACTGATCAAAGAGGAATTGAAACCAATCCCTCAAAGGAACCTATTCATGACCTTGTTCCTCAGTAACAGAACATGGTAGAAACATCTAGCAAAAATCAGTTGGTTGTGAAACCTCACAAGTATCAAAGTTCTCATCTTATTGAGAACATAATCACTGATCCAACCTCTGGAGTCAAAACTAGATCACAATTAAAGAATCTGTGTGCTTTTGATGCTTTCTTATCTCTTATTAAACCTAAAAATATTTTTGAGGCTTTGCAGGATGCATATTGGGTGAATGCAATGCAAGATGAACTCAATCAGTTCGAGAGAAGTCAAGTTTGGCATCTAGTTCTAAGACCCAAGGATAGATCAGTTATTGGCACAAAAGGGGTCTTTAGAAACAAACTTGATGAAGATGGAACAGTTATAAGAAACAAGGCAAGACTAGTGGTCCAAGGTTACAGCCAAGAGGAGGGTATAGATTATGATGAGACTTTTGCTCCAATTGCAAGACTAGAGGCAATAAGACTCCTCATAGCCTTTACAGCACATATGGAATTCACTCTTCATCAGATAGATGTCAAAAGTGCCTTCCTAAATGGCTATCTAAAAGAAGAAGTGTTTGTGAAACAACCTCCAAGGTTGAGAGCAAAGAATTTCCTGAGCATGTGTACAAATTAGACAAGGCTCTTTATGGACTCAAGCAGGCTCCTAGAGCATGGTATGAACGACTGTCCAAATTCCTGCTTGAACATGGCTACAAAAGAGGTAAAATTGACAATACCCTATTCTTGAGAGAAAAATGTAAGGATCTCCTTATGGTAAAAATATATGTTGATGGCATAATCTTTGGGGCCACTACTGATAAACTAAGTAAGAATTTTGCCAAATTAATGGGGAGTGAGTTTGAAATGAGTATGATGGGTGAGCTTAACTTTTTCTTAGGTTTACAGATCAAACAAAGCCCACATGGAACCATGATCCATCAGTAGAAATATGCAAAGGAGCTGGTCAAAAAGTTTAAAATGGATGAATCAAAGGAAATAGACACCCCCATTGCAATTGCCACTAAATTAGACATAGATGAACCTGGTTTATCAGTTAATCAGAAGAAGAGACCTGACATAGTTTTCAGTGTAGGGCTTTGTGCTCGCTTTCAAGCCAATCCAAAAGAGTCTCACTTGACTGCTATCAAGAGGATACTGCGATATTTGAAAGACATTACTGATCTGTGTCTTTGGTATCCTAAAGGTAGTAATTTCAATATAGTAGGATATGGTGATGCTGATTATGCAGGTTTCCTTGTGGATAGGAAAAGCACCTCAGGTATGGCTCACTTTCTTGGTTCATGTCTTGTATCCTGGGCCACTAAAAAGCAAAATTCAGTGGCCTTATCCACTGCTGAGGCTGAATATGTTGTTGCTGCTTCTTGTTGTGCTCAATTGCTATGGATCAAACAGCAGCTAGTAGATTTTGGTATTGAAGTTGGTTGCATTCCTATATTCTGTGATAACACTAGTGCGATAAGTATGACAAATAACCCTGTTCATCATAAGAGGACTAAGCATATAGATGTTAGACACCACTTCTTAAGAGATAACTATGAGAAAGGTTTGATCTCCATAGAATTCTATGCTACTGATAAACAAATTGCTGACATCTTCACTAGGCACTGAGTAGAGAAAACTTTGAGAGGAACAAGTTGGAATTAGGGATGATTAAGATCACCTAATTAGTCCAGCTCAGAATGCACAAATGAAAAAAATATTGGAAAAATGAAAAAAAAAGTGGCTAGGAACTCTGAACTTGTGTAAATATCTAGGTTAATTCTTACTCAGCTTCATACTTTAATTAGTATACTCCTGTGACATGTGTTAATATGACTCGCTGATCTCTAACAAAAAATTTTCTATTATGGTAATTTGAGGCATGTTCAAGAGAATTCTAAATGAAGAACTTGGTTCATCAGTATGGGTTCATCTGAAAGTTAAGGTATGTTTTCTACACTCCGCACAATTAGAAAGATAAACATTTAATTCATGAGCAGAAATCCTATAATTGTTCAATTCATAAAAAATTATATCCTTTAGCTTTGAACCAATTCCGTCCGCCTAGAACTCTAAACCGAAGAATTGCCTAAAATCTTGGGAAGATAAACCGATCATTCAAAAGTTGGAATTTCATATTGATTAGACCTCTAATTGACCACTGCTAAAAGTTGTCGTTACCTATTAAATGTGTATTTCACTTTAAATACACATCACTTCTTCTGCCATCTCCATAATTCTAAACCGTCAAAAATTCTTCTTCACTTTCACTTGCCCCGTTCTCCAAAATTCTAATCAACAAATTCTCTCAAGAAACCAACGATCATGACCAACCCACAAGACAATCCTGGAACTCCTCTACCACCCACTCTCTCAAATTCATCCACACCTCATCCACCTAGTACATCTCTAAAACCCAAACTAAGAAGGGTGAAAATGCTTGCTCAAAAGGCAGTAGCGTCTGGGGCTCTGCGGAATAAATTAAATGAGAAGTTGAACGCAAGTCAGGCCCAAAACTCCGACTCCAGCTCTGATTTTGAATTATATCAATATGCTACTGAGGGGGAAGGACCTAGATCTTCTAATTCTAAACAGACTCAAAAATCTCCTTTTAAGGTAATTTCTTATGTGTCTAAAAATTTAGAAACTAGGTTTGTTCTTGTTGGGTCTATTAAGAATGTAGAATTGCCAGGGTCACGAAGGAGTGGAGGTAACAAAAATTCTGAAAAAGAAAAAGAGAGAGAGGGTGCATGTGGTGAAGAGAGGGGAAATGGGAAAGGAGTAGTGCCTGCTATCTGTGGGGTTGCACAAGAAAGGGTAGAAGAGAGTGGCAAGAAGTCAGGGGGAAGTGGTTCTGGGGAAGCTGCTGAGGGGTTGGTTAATCGGAGCATAAAGAGAGATGAACTTGGTTCATCTACTGAAGAGACCCTAGAAGACCTACTTAAAAACGTTGGGGCAAGCTATGACCTAAAGAAATGCAGAACTCCCACCACAAAAGCCCCCAATGTCCCTAAGCCTTCCAAGAAAAGAAAGGCTTCACCCCATCAACCACTGAATTTCCATTACCAAAGGGTAGAGCTACAAGGAGCAGGGTGAGGCAGAGTGAGAGTGATCTCTAGAAAGCACTAGATGAGAGTAAGAAGAAAAGGCTGGCTAAAGGAAAATGGAAGGTTACAGAGTCCTCTGAAGAAGTGGAGGTTGAGGAGATAGAACAGGTCCATCAGGAGGAAGTTCAACCAGTGAAGGTTCAGACCCCCAAGCCTAAAAGGCCCAAGATTTCTTCCAAGGAGTCTTTCTCTGTGTCTTAGGCTGTTGTACCTTCACTAGCCAAGAGGACAAGGTCTGCTGTGAAAAGAAAATAAGTGAAAATTTTTGAAGATGAGGAATGGAGTGGAGAAGAAGTAGAAGATTCTGATGGTGAAAAGGACAAGCTTTCCATGTTTGGCAAAAGAAAGATTTTGAAGGGTAGACTGCTAAAAGACCTGGTAGAGTCAGAGATGATAAGACTGGTGGATGCCTTAGCTGCTCAAGGGTGGAAGGACATAGTCCTTCAGATGGATGGTAGGCTAGCCAGGAATGAGATAATTGAGTTCATGGCAAATGTAGAGGTTCAGGATGGCAAGATTAGCAGCCTGGTAAAAGAGGTCCAAGTGTCCTTTGATGCAAAAAAACATGGAGAAATCCTTAATATACCCTCTGAAGGGTTTTATGATTATACAAGGCAAAGGTAGCCTTGTCTGGACTCCCTCCCTACTGCCCTTGATATTACCAGGAGGTTTTGTAATGCAGAGAATGTGAATGAAGCCAGGGATGTACAGAAAAGTGAAATGAGGCCTCAACACAAGGTCTTGTTTGAGTTTGTCAACAAATGCTTATTGCCCAGGCAGGAGATAAGGCACATTGCCAATTACATAGACCTGGTTCTTATGGAGTGCCTGGAAAGTGGAACGCAAATCAATTGGCCTTCCTTCATTATCAAGCTTCTAGATAGGGTCATCAATGGCTCCAAGGCTTATGCTACTCCCTATGGCTTTATTATAACCACAGTTCTAGATAGGTTCAATGTGCATCTGAAGAAATGGAAATGGCCTCAAGCAAGGAATATTTTGGCATCAACACTCTGATTGCTTGTGACTACTTAGTCAGTGCTATCCCGAATGAACCTGGTTCATCGAAGAAGACTCCAATCAACAGCAAGTTTAGGGCTCTGGTCCAGGAATGTGAAGCCAAGGATGCTGAGATAGCTAAGCTCAAGGCTCGTGTGGCAGAGGTGGAACCTGAGAGGGATGCTCTCAGAACTGAGCTTACCAAAGAAAAAGGAGAAGAATGATGGAATTCTTCATAATATGCTGAATCTTCTCCAAGCCCAAAACCAACCCTCTAGCTCCTCCAAGCCTTAGGAATCCTAGCTTTTGTCTTCTGAACCTCTCTAGTACCGCAGTGACCCAGATTAGGGATTTTTCTATATTTTGCTCATGGTTTAAATGCTTTTCTTTTTGGTTGTGGATTGTGGTGGCAACATATCTCTATCAATGATAACTACTATTTTGCTCTTGTTCAATGTTAATCTTTCCTTGATAGTTTAAATATGTTTGCTTGATTACTGATGATTAAACTATGATTGCACTTACAGTTGCCCCAGTGGCCATGAGTACTTATTAAAATCTGGAACTCAAACTTTGTATGCAACTTTTCGATGATGCCAAAAGGGGAAGAGATATGGTGCTTTACATATTCTCAAAAAGGGATATTTATAACCTATTTAACCTGGTCCTTGATGATAGTGTATTTACTAAACTTTGTGATTGATGGTTAAGCTGAGTTCTTACAGGATCCATATAAGCCAAAAGCACAGAGTTTGTTATCATCAAAAAGGGGAATTTGTTGGCCCAAGAACAGGTGAAGTTTTGAAGATTAACAAAAGAACTCAGACATGGACCAGTTCCATCTTGTGAAACACAGTCATGATCAACCTGTATATGTGAGATGCACGTGAAGGAGATAAGTCTAACTGATCAAGCTGCAATATCTCCTGATCTGATCGAAAAGGTTGCATACTAGATAAGGAGAGAGAGACTCCTTACATGAAGAGAACATAGTTTAGGATGAAGATAGTGTTAGAGTTTTAGATCGTCATGAACTTTTCTGCGATAGAAGAGTAGCAATTGAATCCCACTTAAACTCTGATTACTAACCTATTAAATGTCCGTGTTGTTCTCTTTTACAGGTAATGCACATAAGCAGAAGTTAAACTTAAATTGAGAGCAAAAGAGCAAGGCGATTTTGCAAGCAATTTATGTGCGATTTGAGTGTGCAACCCTGAAGCTACTTGAACAAGATTGAAGAACCAGTTCCATTGTCTTTTATTTTTGTTCAGTTATAGTAGGTGATTTAACATTGTACCTTTCAGCTTTCATAGAAGTAATTGTATTAGGTACCTAGAGTGTTCAAGTTGTAGTTAACTTGAAGTTGTCGCAACAGTTGAGGCTGTGTGCCACAACGAGATTAGAGTTAATCCTTAGGTTTACAAAGAGTTTTTGTAAATGCTGTTTTGGCTCAGTGATTTTAGTGGAAGTTTGGGAAAATCCTACTAAGTAGTAGGCCGTGGTTTTTTTACCTTTTGAGCCAGGTGTTTTCCACATAAAAATAATTGTGTTCTTTATTTTTTGTGTTTATTATTTCGCAAACAGTAGTAGTTAGAACACCTAGAAGAACCAGGTTTTTGTATAGTTCAGTTAAGCGAAAATTGGGTACCACACAAATCGCTCCCTCCCCCCTTTTGTGTGGTATTGACGCTTAAAACATCATTGCTGAAATAGTAAATGCTGAAAGTAAAGAACACATATATTTGAGTGGAAAACACCTGGCTCAAAAGGTTAAAAACCCACGACCTACTTCTCAGTACAATTTTTTCAAACTCTCCACTAAATCACTGAGCCAAAAAATGCATTTATGAAACACTTTTGTAAACCTAGGATTAACTCTAATCCCATTGTGGAAAATAGCCTATAACTGTTGCGACAACTTCAAGTTAACTCTAATTTGAATACTCCGAGTACGTATGTTACAACCCATATCCACACACGTTAGTTCATGCCATATATTAGTTAACATAAATCCAAGAAGTAATTACCTTTGAGATGATAAGAAGTTAATCCTATTGGTATTAAGTGATATAAGGTTGTATAAGGGTGATTAACAAGTATTAGAAGTTAAACGAATCAAGGATGTTGTAACTCATATTTTCAGGTAAACCTAGAGGTTCTTAATACACTCAAGAGGTCATGTATTAAGATATTTGAATCATATAATATCCGTATCATAAGTCTTAAAGTCAAACGAGTTATGAAACAAAAGTCGACAAACATTGTCGCAACTTAGGTTCATAATTTTACTTAAACATTAGGTCAAATGTTTATAAGCTTTTCTCCTAATTTACAAGGAATTACGGGAGATCTACCCACCAAATTAAAGATCTATGAGTCTAGTTTCCAACTCATTAAACTGTTTGTCAATACGATCTCGGAGTATAGAGATATTCATATTTTTGCAATCCTGCGCAGATTGGTAGATGACAAGTAGGTGCATCACCTACTTGCCAAAATGATAGGATAAAATTAAAAGACCTAAGTCGGCCAAGAGAGGACTTTTAAGGGGTTATGAACTCAGTTATTTCATCCATATTTTAAACCCTCAAAACCAAAGTTAACCCCTGCAACTCCTCCCCAAAAATCCCACACAAACCCTAATCGATTTTCCCTCTCTTTCAAGTTCTATTTGAAGGTAAAACCTAGAGTTTGAAGAACCAAAGGAAGGGCTGAGTTATCCAACAAGTAAGTTAAGTTACATCCATCTTTCATACATTTTTCTCTGTTGTGAATTCATGATAATTTGTTCTATACATGTAAGAACTCATGGGACGGTGATCGGAAGTCATGAGTTCGAGTTATTCACTTGTAGCAGACTATTTTGTGGACTATTTTGTATTGTTGTTGGGATGCATGTTTTACTACTGTTTTGTGGAGTTTTGGAGGTGGAAGTGTGTGGAGGAACACCATATATATGTAGGGTTGTGGGCTGATAGTTATTCGTAACATTTTCGGGTCGTTTGACACGACTACGGTGGCCGTCGTATGTATGATGTAATTAGGTTGTGCGTGGACTATTTTGGGAGGCTCAATATGTTTATTATTAATGTTGTTTGGGCTGTTTGGTGATTGTTTTGAATGGTGTGAAGTCATATATATAGGGGAGGTGTTGTCCGTTTCAACGTAAAATATGTTGTGGTCGATGCATAATAGTTATGACGCTTAAATGATAAGGATAGTATCATTTCTCTTATTGTAGACTAAGGAGTTGTGACAATTGCATAGCTTGAGATTGGGGCAGTATATACAAGGTATGTAAGGCTATCCTTTTCCTTCTTTTGCACGACTCCGATTGTACATAATGTAATGAACGAGCTTCCAAAGATACTCTACTCTTAGAAGCTAGCAGTACTTACATTGCTTTCCCTCTTATGGAACGATTGATTTAATGTTGCTTCTCTTATTCTTATGTTATCAATGTTGTTGGTACTTCTTGATTCTTATAAGGTTCATAGTGAAGAGTTAGTCCTAATAACGTGTACAGAGGATACCGACCTTACGTCACTCCGAAAAGTTTAGAATATGATTCCATGAGTTGAGCATGCATTATATATATGTATCTATTTTACTCTACCAAGCCGCGCTATAGTCGGCCGGGTACGACACCTATTGTGCAACCACTGATCAGTTGGGTTTTACCGAGCTCCACGTGGCCGGGTACAATTCTACCAAGCCTTATGATGGCCGTGTATGTTTTTTTACCGAGCCTATTATGGTTGGGTACGATATGATGATGATGATGATGCCCATAGAGGCGTATGTTTTATAAGTTTATGTATACCTACATATGTATCATGCATTTCATGTTAGTAGCCCTCAGAGGTACTCAGGTGTTCCAGGTTGTATATTCTCTATCCCTGCTTACATTACTATTCGTATTTATGGTTCCCTGTCTTACATACTCAGTACTTTATTCGTACTGACGTCCTTTTATTTGTGGACGCTGCATGTCGTGTTGCAAGCCCTGATAGACAGGCAGGTGCAGCTCCCCCACCATAGTAGGTTGTCCAGTTCAGCAGTAATTGGCGAGATCCCTTCTCCGGACTTGCCATGGTCTTGGTATGCATTTTTGTTATAGACATTATGGGTATGTCGGGGCCCTGTTCCGGCTATGTTGCAGCACTTATGTTCATTTAGAGGCTCATAGACAGGTGTCGACTCATGTATAGTTTGGTATGCCTTGTCGGCTGGTTTTTGTTGTATAGTCTTTCATGGTAGCGTGGTAGCTCGTACCTTATATTTAGTTTCTTGATTGTCTGGTCATCCCCTATTATGTATGTTCATGCCATCATATTTTATTGTTGGTTGTCCATGATCCATGTCTACCATTTATATTGATCTCGTCAACCCTAAAAGATAATAAAAAAAGGTTAGATGAATTGTATGTTGGTGCTCGGCAAGTATGGTCGGGTGCTAGTCATGGCCCTCCAGTTTGGGTCGTGACAACGTATTACAATTGCCTCTATATAAAGCTGAAGGTAAAATATGAAAACACCTACTACAATTGAACTATGTTAAAAAACGGACGCTTGGAACGGGTTCTTCTATCTGGTTCATGTAGCTTCAGCTTTGCACACTTGAATAACACACGAACTGCTTGCAAAATGCCTTGCTATTTTTCTCTCAATTCACATTTAACTTTTTCTTTCATGCATACATGTAAATGAGAACATCCTGCAATATCTATAGTTAGTAGATTAAGAAATAACTAGAGTTCTAATGCTACTCTTTCTTGTGGAAGAGTTCTAGTTGATCTCAACTTCTAACTCCTCCCTTATCTTGGATAGTGCACTATTTGATTAAGGAGTCTTTCTCCTTATCACTTATCCAACCTTTTTGATCAGGAGATATTAATTATATCAAGTTAAGCTTATCTCCTTCACGTGCATCCCACATGCTCGAATTTGCTCGTGTTTATGCACACAAGGGATGGACCTGGTTAATAGCTGAGCTTCCTTTGTCAATCTTCAAAACAACCTTCACTTGGACCAACATTACATTAACGCTAGGAGATATGCTTATAAAGGGATTACAATTTACAAGTATGCTTACACATTATTTGATGATTTTTTCATCATATCATTTTTTTTTCATGAAGATTTGAGTTACTTAAAATCATAATGGATGGATTTTATAGCACTAGATTTGGTCATCAGTAACAGTTCCCCTTAGCTTTTTTGTGTTAAAAAATGAAAACGAAGCTACTACACTTCATCGCAGGATGAGGGGTCAATGAAGCCAATATATAGTTCTTTATGTTTGGCTATTTGATCTTCTTCAGTCTTTGAAGTTGGACTCTTCTTTGCCTCATCATAAAGATCATGTTTACACTTTTCAACCTCGTCCTTACTTTGATAATGTCCTTGCCTTGAGTTGAATCTCTATCTCGTCCTGTAGTCACCATTGCCATGATACCTGTCTCTTGTTGGAAACTTCCCCCTCCATGTTTCACCCCTGTTTGCATCTCTCTAACCAGTAAATGGTCTCTCATATCTGCCAGGATGATGTGACATGTGCTCAGCTCTTTCATTCTTTCTTCCTCCATCTACCTCAGGGTGCGAAGGATTAGGCATAACAAGCTCCGTTGCTGCTTTCTCAGTATCCACTAGAATCTTTTCCTCCCTAAATGACCTTTTCTTCACATGTGGTTTAGGATCTTCCTTTACTTCGAAAGTACCTGTCATGGCGCCAAACATCACTTTGTTTGCCTGAAACTTTGCTTTTCTCATCATTCATCTGTTTATCAGTTGTTGTCGTTCCTATATATATCGAAGGAATTCAAAAGATCCAACAATGACGGTATGTCAGATTTAAAGTTCTTCATACACCACAAATAAAGACTCTTACTATCTTACAATACCTAGATTTCAGTCGTCTCATTAAAACATCTATTTGTTTCTCTCTAGCCAAGTGTTCCAGAGAATGTAGGAACTACATTCTAATAGTGTGCTTGCTAGCAAATGGTAATGCAGATCAGCTGCATAGAGCAAGTTTTATTCTTCCTGGCATGATCGGTTCCAGTGCTCTTTCGGATCTTTCCACCATCCTCGCTCAGTTGCTACCTTATGCCCGGAGCTTCGATCAACTTTCATCATATCATTTAGTTGTCTTTCAAAGTCTTTGAAGAAAACCGTAAAAACTATATCAAATCCCTCCTCCACAATATCTATGTATATATATATATAGCCTCTTGGCTTCTTGTTATGCATTTTCCCCTTCATCTCCTTCCAACACTCTTTCTTGAGAATCTCTGTCTCTTCCTCAAATTTACTCATAGGTGCTGAAATGTCCAAATTGATTTTCTGGGAAAAGCATTTCTTTTCTATGTCCCACTCAAGATTAGTTGATGGGAAAATCTGGCTTTGAATCCACTCTATTACGTAAATTTTGTTACATAATTCACCACTACAATCTTGTCTCCACCACCAATATTTACCCCTCATTGTTTGGTATTTCTTGATTTATCATCTCTATTTAAAGCAGAACATAATTCCACTGCGTCCTGCATCCTCTGCAGGATTCTCCTCCATCTCTGCGTCTTTAGGATTATCCTACATCTCTCCGATGCAACTACGATGAGTACACAATATCTTGAAATATATATATATATATATTTGAATTTTTTTTCCTTTTAATTTTGTTTTATATGTCATACATAGATTTTGACAATATATAAGATTTTCGAAAAGTTTTTATTAATATACAAAAGATGCACGTGTGACGCATGAGATGCATGTGAGGCGCACACGAAACTAGTTTTATTTGATTTACTTGAGACTACCTAAGTTTTTAAGTATTTATTTCTAATACCATCTTCAATAAAATCAGATCCGTTTTATAATGAAATATCTCGATAACTTAATTATTTTAATTTACTTATACGCTAGGCAACTATTAGGCGCGATTTAAATTTTTCAATTACAGGTTCGCCCGTGATTTAAAGTCTATTTATAATAAATTTATTTCTTCAATTGGAATAGATTCATTTTAAAGGCCATTTGTGGGGAGAGACAACTAGCTTTAGCTCGTTCTTTTGAAAGACAAGCAGTTTTTTAACACTTCAGCTCACTTCTTTTATTCCACTTGATATGTATTGCAGTATCAATTATTAACGGTTAAATCCGTAACAAACTAAAGGAATCAGTAAGCTTATACTTCATTTCATACGAATAGCCCAAGCCATTTAAATCACAATAACTACTAAACTCAATCTAGTACAAAAATATTTAAAATTAACATTTATTTGCATGTAAACAACAACAATATTGCAGCGATTACAAAATACTATAAAGTGCAGCAATAGACTGGGCATGTAGCAGAATTGGACATCCATCTATGGATGCAATGAGGGTTGAACTTGGAACGAACTTAGATTCCAATGGAACAGTAACCAAAATACTCAATTATATTAATAAAGTTGGAGTTCAATTACAATCTTCGAAAGTAAATGCAACGACTCAATTGGCTAAAGTGCAAACGGAAATGCAGAAATGTTGAAAGTAACAACTATGGATAGATAGACTGAAGAAGGAGATGCGAAGATAAACTGAAGAAGGTGCTGAGATACCAGAAGAAACGGGGATGAGAAACAAAGAGTTGCCTTGGCACATGATTTATAATAGCCTACTGATAGCGATACCCCATACTATTTAACGACGCCCTCAGCCTGGATCCCAGATTAACCTTTGTGAAGGCTTGGCCCAATTGCTTCTTCTCGGCCTAGTGTCTATTTGTGTGACATTTTTGTTGGTGTCCATATAGAGTTGGGGTCGATTCATAACAATACTTCCGACCTCAATAAGAACATTGTCTTCAAGGTTCGAACAAATCAACATTGATATCATAATTGCGAGGCTCGAATGTGTGTCACTGGTAGCAAGATGAAGAACAAAGGCCACCACTCTTATAATTTCCTCCTGCTCTTGCTTGATAATACCAATAATTTTCATAGCCATCCTTGTTTCAAAAATATCCCAACCATCACGAACGGCTAGGATTTCATAGAATTTAAAATGATTGAGATAGTTAAATAATTTTGGATCCCCCAAATGACACCTTTTGATCTCCTCCTTGGTTGCTACACTAGTTGGCCTTCCATTTTGGACAAACTGCTCCACAATTTTACTTTGATGGATTGATTTGGTATTTCTAATTGTTTTGACACTGCTATGTGCGTCAAGAACTGGATATGACTCCAAAACTAGTTTTTCCACATCCCACCTTTCAATGGTTCTATGACCACCAAAATAGGCAAGATAGGGCATAAACATCGTAGCGGTTTCAGTCTTGTCGGTGCCATTTTCATCCCTAACTAAGAAAATATTGCTTTTACCCACAATAATCATTGTCATGTTATTAACACCAGAATTAGCAACTGAAGATGTGTTCACAAATGTAACCACTATACAAGTATGCATAACAAGACCTATAACCATGATTTCTTGTGCCCACTCCTTAACATGCTCAAACCCGTCGAAGCTAGAATTGGTCTCCTTGAAGAACTGATAAATAGTTTTAGAAGCACGCTCTACACTAAATCTCTCTATTGCACCTGCTATCAACCAACTACAACCATGATCTTTTCGATTTATAGTGGAACTCTTGAGCATTATCAGATTGAGTTTAGTTATAACCTGCCCCGCAATCCTATACTTGTTCAAGAGGATACCATAAATAAATGCATCACCTAAGCCATGATGTAATCTATGGCATGCAACCAACTCTACTACTTCAATGACACCAGAAAATGTGTAACCAGCACCCTGTATAGCTCGAAGCTTCACTTTAGATCCACTCCTTAATTCAAGTACTACCCACTTTTGTAACATGGCAGCAAGTGCAGCTACCGCAGCATGCGTCTTTATGTACTGTTGTGGTGTATCATAAGTTTCTGTAGTTAAGTCTTTCATTAGACTAAAGAGAAGTTGCTCGCTCGTCGCACAAAGGCAAGTATTTACCCCACCAGGATCAAAGACAATAGACAGAGAAGTAAACATTGTTTTGTGAACTAGAGCGTGTTCTTTTAGAAGGCCACACTCAAACTCCATAAAAAATTTATCAAGATGTGGATCCTCAATATTCTTAGGCACCCGAAAACATATATCATGATGCATGGGATAAAAGACCGTAACACCGAATTCAACTCCACCTAATTGCTTCATATTAGACAATTTTGCAAATAAACAACTTCATTTTTTCCCAACTGCATCAAATAGTGTATGTGCCTCCTCGTTCTCTGTAGAATCTGTTAAAGCCATGAACTCGAAACTTACTCCTGATCCCATACAAAATGATGTGTTGCAGGTATGCTAATTGTTATAATAAAGATACTGTTAGAAATTTTTGGGAGAGGAAGACAACTAAACAAACACTCAAAAATTCACTATTAGAGAGGTTGAGGAAAGGATGATTTCTATTCAACTTCACTTGCTCCAAATGGCTAGCATACATGGGTATTTATAGTAGAACTCCTACATGTATCTAGCCTAAACTTCATGTTTACATATTAATTAAGTCCACACATGTACACACTAGTCCATACATGCCTACACTAGTTCACACAAATTCACACATGTCCACACCTCACTCTTTTCTAACTATATGTATGAAAATATTAAATTAATGTAAACAAATCTAAATAAATGTATATGAAAATATTAAATTAATGTAAACAAATCTAAACAAATGCGGACAAATGGAAACAAGTTTATTACTATTTTTAACATTCCCCCTTAAACTTGTTTTATTACTCCAAGCGTCATCCTTAACTTTTGAAAGGCGTCAATCTTCAAAGGCTTGGTAAAAATATCCGTAACTTGATCTCCAGACTTCATATGCTCAAGCTACACAACTTTATTAGACATGCAATCTCTAGTAAAATGATATCTCGTATCGATATGCATGATTCTTTCATGAAATACCGGGTTCTTGGCTAAATCTATAGCCGATTTGTTGTGAACAAAAATCTTTGTAGCATCCTTCTGTGGTTGGTGAAGTTCTTCCAACAAGCTCCTTAGCCAAATTGCATGGAAAACACACGAACAAGCTGCTACATACTCAGCTTCACAAGTTGACAAAGTCACAATTGGTTGCTTCTTAGAATTCCATGTAAATACGAAATTTCCAAGAAAGAAAACAGACCCAGTAGTACTTTTTCGATCATCAATATCACCAACCCGGTCACTATCACAATATCCCACGAACTTTGATTCTTTAGAAGATGAATAAAGAATTCCATAATCAAGAGTACCTTTGATGTACCGAAGTGTTCTTTTGGCTACCTTTAAGTGCGAGGTAGTAGGAGTTTCCATAAAGCGACTCAGGAGTCCAACTCCAAAAAGAATATCCGGCCTTGTACATGACAAATACTTTAAGCTTCCAATAAGACTCTTGAAAAATGTGGGATTGACTCTATCTCCATCTCCATGCTTAGATATTTTAACTCCACATTCAACGGGGGTGCTTACGGGATTGCAATTCTCCATCTCAAATTTCTTGAGAATTTCCTTTGCATACTCTCCTTGAGAAATAAAAATGACATCCTTCCTCTGTGCTACTTGAATTCCAAGATAGTAGGACATTAGGCCAATGTCCATCATCTCAAATTCTCTAGCCTTTGCTTTCTTGAATTCTTCAAACATCTTTGGATTATTTTCTGTAAATATCAAGTCATATACATACAAGCAAACAAGTAAGATGTCACCATTTTTAGCAATCTTTACATAGAGGACATGTTCATGTGGGCACTTAGAAAAACTATTTGCCTGGAAATATTTGTCAATTCTACTAATCCAAGCTCGCGAGGCTTACTTCAACCCATATAAAGCCTTCTTTAATTTCAAGACTTTATCTTTTTGTCTTTCAACCTTATATCCTGAAGGTTGATCAATATAGACCTCTTCCTCCAATACGCTATTCAAGAAAGCTGACTTCACATCCATTTGATGGATTTTCTATTGATTTTGTGCCGCCAAAGCAATGACAAAGTGAATTGTTTCCAAACGAGCAACCGGCACAAATACTTCATCATAGTCAATACTGGCCTTTTGCTTGTAGCCTTTAGCTATCAGTCTTGCTTTTTACCTTTTTATTTCTCTCTTGGAATTCTTTTTTAGCTTGTACACCCATTTGACTCCAATGGTGCTTTTGCCTTTTGGAAGTGTGACCAAATCCCGTGTATCATTCTTTTTTATAGTTTTGATTTCTTCATCCATTGCATCCCTCCATTTGGAATTTTGGCAAGCATCTTCAAAGCTTAGAGGCTCTGTCCACCAGCAAACAAAAATGAGTAAAATCATACACGTCATTTTTTACCACTTCCGTGTTTTCAGACAAGTCACAGAGACTTCTACTCTTGTGAGGTGATTTACTTGAACTTGAGCTTGATTCCCCAACTTCTTGATATTGTGGGGGAGGTGTTGAAGGTGGTGCGATATCCTGCTCCTCATCTTCTTCTTCTTCATCTTCAAAGAATGAACTAAAAGAGTATTCTTGCTCTTTAGATTTCCACTCCCAAGCATTATTTTCATCAAACTCAACATCTCCACTTATGGTGACCTTGCCATTTTTGGGATTATACAATTTATAACCTTTAGAACTTTGATCATAGCCAATGAAGACATACCTCTCACTTTTGTCATCAAGCTTAGACCTCTTCTCATCTGACACATGTGCATATGTGATGCTCCCAAAAACTCGCAAATGAGCAACTTTTGGCTTGAAATCGCTCCATGCCTCTTGTGGTGTTTTTCCACGAACACTTTTGGTGTGACACCGATTTGATAAGTACATCGCACAAGCAACAGCTTCTGCCCAGAACTTTTTTGGCATATTTTTGCTCTTCAACATATCCTTGCCATGTTGAGAATAGTTCAATTCTTTCTCTCCACAATGCCATTTTGCTGTGGTGATCTCGGAACTGTCAAGTAATGACGATTCCATTTTTCTCACATAAAATTTTGAATTCATTTGAAGTGAATTATCCACCATTATCAGACCTAAGTGACTTAATTTGATAGCCGCTTTGCTTCTCCACCATGCTCTTAAACTTTTTTAAGGTTTGAAACAGCTCCGATTTTGCCTTCAAAAAATAAACAAAGTTTTTCGATAAAACTCATCAATGAAAAGTGAAAAATAATTACTTTTACCAAGTGAATTTGGCTTGATAGGTCCGCACACATCCATGTGAATCTACTCGAGAGGGCATCTTGCTCTTGTTAAAGACTCTTTAGGAAAGCTTTTCCTTGCCTGCTTTCCAAAGAGACATCATTCACAAAGTTGGTTGGGATGATCAATTGTTGCAATCCATTCACCATGATTTCCTTCTTCATCAACCTTAGGCTATCAAAATTCAAGTGACCAAATCTCATATGCCAAAGCTAAGATGAATCTTTTGCACATGAAAACAAGCACCTCGGAACATCATTTTGAAGATATAAGATCAATATTTTATTATAGCCATAAGTACTTTGGCTAACAATCTTCCCTTTTCATCTCTCATAAAAAACTTTTTGTCTTTCAAATGAATGTCATAATTTTTCTCCAAAAGTTGTCCCAAACTTAAAATATTACTTTTCATCTCCAGCACATACAAAACATTGGACATTAATTGATGACTTCCATCTTTTAAGCGAATTAAATCGTACCTTTTCCTTTAATTTGAACTCGTGAAGAGTCTCCAAAAGTGATTGAGCCACCATTCCGCTCCTTAAGCTCCACAAATAAATTTTTCATTCCACAAATATGACTACTTGCACCGGAGTCAATGTACCATTTGTTCTTTTCCACACGTTCTTCTCCTTTGCATGCAAGAAGTAGAGTGGCATATTCATCTTTATTTTTGATCTCCACAAAGTTATTTTTCTCCTCCGAATTATCTTTACATTAGCAGGAAAAATGTCCAAATTTATGACAAGTATAACATTCAACATTCGATTTTTCATACCTTCCTTGATTTTGTCTCCATCCTTTGCCTCTTCTACGACCTCTTCTTTGACTATAATCTTGGATTTTATTGTCTCTATTTGGTGGTTGACTACCACCTCTTCCTCCTTTATCATGACCTCTTCCATTTCCCTGACCTCTTTGCTGCGAACCATGCATTTTATCTTTCTCATTGAAGGAAAGTTTTGCTTGCAACGCCTTCTAAACCGATTCTTCTTTCGGTTTCTTCAATTTTTCTTCATGGGCTTGCAAAGAACTCGAAAGTTCATCTATGGTCATGGTGTCCAAGTCTTTGGACTCTTCAATAGCAACAACAATATAATCAAATTTTGAATCTAGGGATCGTAGTATTTTTGCAACGACCCTATCATCCTTCAACTCTTCACCATATCTTTTCATTTGATTGACAATAGCCAAAACACTTGAAATGTAATCTGAAACAGATTCATTTTTCTTTTATATGAAATGATTCAAACTCTCCTCTTAAGGTCTGGAAACGAACCTTTTTCTCTTTGTCCAAACCTTTAAAGGAAGTTTGAAGAATATCCCATGCTTGCTTGGAGGTTGTTGCTTTGCAACCTTCTCGAACATCTTGTCATCCAAACCTTGATGGATGAGAGTGAGTGCCTTTTGATCTTTCTTATTTGTGGTTGTGATATCTTCCGCTTCATCAACTCCAGACTCTACTGGTTCCCAAACATCATAGGCACCAAGCAAGGCCTTTATTCAAATACACCAATTCCCATAGTTCTCTTTTGTGAGCATAAGAACTTGGAATGGTGTTCCATTAGTGTTTGTCATCTTTTCTCCAAGTTTGGTTGTCTCTCAACACACCGGCTCTGATACCAAATGTTAGAAATTTTAGGGAGAGCAAGAAAACTAAACAAACACTCAAAAACTCACTATTAGAGAGGCGGAGGAAAAAATGATTTCTATTCAACTTCATTTGCTCCAAATGGCTAGCATACATGGGTATTTATAGTAGAACTCCTACATGTATCTAGCCTAAACTTCATGTGTACATATTAATTAAGTCCACACATGTACACACTAGTCCATACATGCCTACACTAGTTCACACAAATTTACACATGTCCACACCTCACTCTTTTCTAACTATATGTATGAAAACATTAAATTAATGTAAACAAATCTAAATAAATGTGGACAAATGAAAATAAGTTTATTACTATTTTTAACATATATTTGCACCAGGATCCAATAAAAATTGACTCAAAATATGTTGACCAGTGAATCTCCCAATAGATTTTCCATTTTCAGCTTCAAAAAGTACTTCAACCAAATGCATTACACTTGTAGAACTGGTGATCTCATTCATTAAAATTCTTGATGCAAAATATCGATCGGCAATAATTGTAGGTTCCATGAAAAAACTAGCAAGATACACGTCCTCAAAGGTCACCACATCAGTTTATAATTTAGGAGTGCCACCACTATCAAGAGAGTTAGCATCTACATACCTTGTTGGCATATCACGTTCAAGATGCTTATTTTGCACTGCAGATTCTCGGCCATCAAAAGGAACTAGACGTGATACCCGAGTTGCACTTGGCCTTATCTCCTAGAATGAAATTCTATGGGAATTTTCATTGAGCACCTCATCTTCCTCTGATGTTGCATCTATTAATTCAGATCTGCTCATATTAGTAAGGACTTTGGAATTTTATCCCTCAATAATGAACACCTCGGAGCTACTGTTTTGATGCGATATTTCGTCGAATATGTGGTCTTCTATTTCTGTATAATAGTCATTGACTGAATAGTTAGACTTGACTAAGTTTTCCTTATTTCCCAAGCTTTCCTCGAAAACCTCATCTATGGAAGTTGCTAAAAGTTTTCCATCGATTAAACAAGTATTAGGATCATGACTTTCTAGGCTCACAACTATAACTAGCCTTTCAACGAACAAATGGTCCGCATTTGAAGTTTCATCTTTCAAAGCAGATTGGCACCCAATTGAGTTGGGGATATGGAAATTGATAAAGGAAGACACTTGGGCCTCTGGTGGGACTACTGTTGCATAACCCAATTCGTTTGAACAAGCATGAGAAGGTTTGTCCAAACGCCCCATCATAGCATCGAAGTTGTGATTTCCCAAAATATAGAATTAGTTTCTCCTTGAAATGCTTCCAATCATGGAATTACTTATTGTGGAATAGCCCATCGAACCAATTGAGGGCATTACCTTCAAGGTAAAAGTAAGGAAGAGGTAGCATATCCTTCTCTAAGAAGCCAAGGTAGGTGAAGTACTACTCATCCTGATGAACCCAGCACGCTAGGTTATCGCTGCTGAATCGTTCGAGTACCACCGCTGCCATAAAGTACGAACAATGAAAGCACCAATGGAAAGAACTAAGATTTCAATGGAACAGTGCTCAAAATACTCAACTATATTAATAAAGCTAGAGTTCAATTACAATCTCTGAAAGTAAATGCAACGACTCAATTGGCTAAAGTGCCAATGGAAATGTAGAAATGCTGAAAGTAACAACTATAGATAGGTAGACTGAACAAGGATATAAGAAGATAGACTGAAGAAGGAGATGAGATACTAGAAGAAACAGGGGGGACAAATAGAGAGTTTCCTTGGCACATAATTCACAATAGCCTACTGATAGCGATACCACATACTATTTAGCGACGCCTTCAGCCTGGATCCCAGATTAACCATTCCGAAGGCTTGGCCAAATTGATTCTTCTCGGCCTAGTGTCTATTTGTGTGATATCTTTGTTGGTGTCCATATTGAGTTGGGGCCGATTCATAACAAAACTTGTGGCCGCATGGAAGTTGGACATCTCCTCCAATCATCTCTTTCTAGTAGATTGTACAAATCTCCGCACGACGCTCCTTCATCTATATGTTCCTGTCCACTTGATAATCTTGGCTACATAGACACCGCCTCCTAATGCAACAAATAAATGCACATGTGAGTACTACCAGAGCCCCAACAAAAGAGTAGAATTTCTACACAGGTTCTGATCAGCTACTACGGTGGTGCACGTGTTGCACAACAACATGGAATACGAACAGTAGAGTTAGCCCGGATAGCAACATGGCATAAGAGGGAGACATTGAAGAAGAACCCACTTAAGAACCTGAAATGTGTTGCTGAATCTTAACCCATATGCAAAAACGACAAGGAGAATGTCTCTTTTGGCTAGGAAGAGAAGCTTACTGTTGTCACGTGAAAAAAAGGCTATTGTTGTTAAGGAGGAGAAAGCTAGGCTTGAGGAGAGGTTCAAGACTGGGAAAAATCACTCGTTCTTCACCAAGGGCGGACCCACGTAGGGTCAAGAGGGTTCAAATAAATCCGCTTCTTTGAAAACTCTTGATAATTTATATAGGTTCATTCTGTAAAATGACTATATAATTATTCTTTGATCCCACTTAACAAAATTCATCTTGTGGAGAGATGGTCCAGCGGGTTCAAAATTAAGTGAGGGGTCTAGAGTTCGTGACCTGCTGTATGCAACTTTTGTGTGGTTAGAGTTCGCTAACCACATGATTGTTTATTTTAGTATTTTTAAATGGTTGGTTTTTAATTAATGCATAAATAGGAAGTTTTAAATTAATAAGGCGAGAGACACAAATTTTAAAAGCAAATGAGATGAGTAAACTAACCCAAAACCATCAATTGCCTAGTAGCATAATTTTCAAGATCTGGTGTCACAAGTATATAAGCTACTAGTAGAATATACAAAAGAATACTACGTTACTGTCTAAAGTGAAATAGACAGAAAATAAAGCAAAAGAATGACTTGGGCTGCTGTAGAACGGGCTCGGAAGATAGCTCACCGCAGAGTCTCGTGGAATCAAGGATGCACACCAGAATGATATCAAGATGCACCTGCCTCAGATCTTGCACATTTAGTGCAGAAGTGTAGCGTGAGTACATAAATAACATGTACCCAGTAAGTATCCAGTCTAACCTCGAAGAAGTAGTGACGAGGGGTTGACTCCGGCACTTACTATGGTTTAACAATAAAATAATGGAAATTCTAAATAAGCATGGGCTATGTAAATGAAACTATAAACTCAATAACAAGAATCAACTAAACTTTTCTTTACTGATAATAATTTCTAAGTAAATTTCCATTATTTAACAATTTAACCTTTCAATCCAATGAAATAATATTAATTAAAAATTGGACCCGATCGTGATGGCGCCTCTCGTGAAACAAAGCCAGCCGATACAAACCCCCAAACAAATTAAGATAGTTATAATAATTCATTTTATGTCATAAATAAACTATAAATCCCCAAATAAAGAGTAGAATAGAAAAATGCGAAAACAACACAGCCCAACATCGGGGTGTCACCAGTCATGAACATCTAAAAATCCGTCTAAGAGTATCAAAAGACTACACAGTCTAGTACAAAGCTAGTACAAAGGAAAAATAAAGATAGGAAGGAGAAGCACTGGGCTGCGAACGTCGAGCAATTACCTAGTAAACGCCGAACAACCTACTGGAAAGCAATCAGCCCTCGTTAGCGTGTTACACTCCGCAATATTACGATGATGTTACGTCTTGCAGTATTATATTACGATAATGTTGCGCCTTGCATTATTACATTATGATGATATTACGCATCACAATATTAAGTTACGACAATGTTGCACCTTGTAGTATTACATTACGATGATGTTACGCTTTGTAGTATTAAGTTACGACAATGTTTCACCCTGCAGTATTACATTACCCTGATGTTACACTTCGCAGTAATAAGTTACGACGATGTTACACCCTGTAGTATTGTACATTGAATTTGTCGTAAGGTGATTGACATCAGTCCAAGGAAAAGATTATCTGGGGATTATAAGGATTATAAGTGATGAGTAAATTCGTAAAGGTAAGAGGTAAGTAAAATCGAAGAAAATGAATTTTATCGAAATTTGGTATTTTGGGATAAAATATGGCCCGAGCTAAAATATCCGGTATTTATAGACTAGTGCCATACAAGGTACTACATGATCATGCTAGTAAGGTGTACAAGGTATGTTAAAAGAGAGCAGTATTTTAAATAAGTTGAGACAATATTTAAATTATATGGGTAATTGATTAATTATAGGGTAACATGACATTACCCAGTTAACTAATAAGTGGATATGAATTACACATAGCAATAAGCCACAATTCAAGAAATGACTAAGTAGTCATTTATGCCTAGGTCGCTACCTAAGGATAAATGAGAATTTAATGTGACCAAATCAAGACTTATCAGTCTTGATACATTATCATTCTGGATAAAAAAGCATAACCTAAAAAAACGCGAAAAATTCCAAAAACAAGATACTTCAGGGATCAAAAAACCTTCCTAGTTCAAAGACTTCAAAAGGTTTTGTCTTTGGTCCAAAAGAGACATTACAAACATAAGCTAATTAACTCACTTTGATCTTCTTCAAAAACGTTAGAAACAGAAGCGCATTTTCCAACGAGAATTTGTTGGAATAGTAGCAACGTGGAATTTTGCGGTTCTAGAAGAGTACGGTGAAATCTTCGCCAAGAATATTATACAGAGTTTTCCTACTCCAGGTATGTTAAGGCTATCCCTTCATTCTTTTGGCATGACCAATACGACACAAACGAAACATGCAAATGCACAATTTCCATACATGACTCTATTAATACAAGTACTAGAAGTGCTTATGTTTATTCTATCATTTGTTCATGGGTCTCAAAAATACGTAAGTTGGTAAAATTTATTTCATGATATTAATCAGAGGCATAATGGTCTTATGACACTCCAAGAGATTTTATTGGCGTACTTTTCATGCATTGCATTTATGTACATTGACCCATGACCAGATGGCGTTATATATGCGTATATATGTATGTATATATATATGTATATGGAATATGAGAAAGGTTATGGCGTTATATACGCACCACCACCTGATCAGCTGGTATACGTTGATGATTTTGCCCACAATGGCCAAGATGATATGATGGGATGCCCTCAGAGGCTGTTGATATTATGAAACATGTAACTATGCATGACATGACATTCATACGCATATGCATGATACTATAATTATTACATGATTTACAAAGTTATTCAGACCTACGAGTGGAGTCATTTACTCCATATTTCCTCCATGTCTGTTATGTACTTATTTATGTGCCTTACATACTCGCTACATTATTCCTACTGATATCCCTTTTTGCTTGGGGACGCTACATTTCATGCCCGTAGGTCCTGATAGACAGGTCGAGATCCCTCCAAGTAGGCTATCGGCTCAGTGGAAGGTGTTGGTGTGCTCTATTTGCTTAAGAGTTGCTTGTTTGGTTTATATGAGTTAGATGTGTATTGTTTGGTATGATGGGACTCTATCCCGACCTTTATAAAAATTATGTATTCTTAGAGGCTTGTAGATAGATGTCATGTGCGTAAACGATTTTATGGCCTTATCGGCCTATGTTCAATGTTTAAGTGGTTATTTGGTCTTAGAGGACCATATATTTTACGTATAAGTTGGCATTACATGTTGTATTCTACCTATTTCACGGCAGCCTCACTGGCTCAGTTATTTATGATAATATGATATGAAAAGATATGTTATGTTGGTATTCAGTTGAGTAAGGTACCGGGATCCCATCGCAGCCTATCGGTTTGGGTCGTGAAAAAGTGGTATCAGAGCAGTTCTATCCTAGGGAGTCTACAAGCCGTGTCTAGTAGAGTCTTGTTTATGGGTGTGTAGTGCACCATACTTATAAGCAGGAGGCTACCGGGCATTTAGGACTATCACTCTTTCTTCTTACTCTAGATCGTGTGGTAGAGCTCAGTATTAAGAATTCAAATTCCTAACTTCTATTTTATTCGTAATAAGATGATACCTACATCCACAAAGACGGTTGGTAAAAGACATGGTTATGGAAGAGTTGAATCAGAGCAACTTGACTTTGCATCATGCTTATGATGAGTAACTGTGAGGTCTTCAGCAGATCATGTTCATACTGAAAGGTGTAAGCCTCTTGATAAGGAACCTTAAAGCAAGAATATTTATCCACCTTTATGGTGAAAGACAATGCTTTCAAGAAGTAAAAGAAGCAAGGTGAAGAATGGTTCGAGGCGTCCAGTTAATGAAGATTATTAGTATTACAGTTCCGGCAGAAAAATATAAGCATTAAGAGTTACCCTCAACAGTAAGAGAGGTATGTACAATTGGCCGTACCCATCTCAGTTATGCCCTATGGGGGCTAACAGGTGTAGTTTAAGAAAAGGACTCAACATCTGGATCTGGCTGGGGTTAGAGTAAACCAAAATGGTGAATGGATTGTTTGTATTAGTTTACATTTCCGAAGGATATTGCAAGTGTGCTAGTAAATCTTATTTTGAGACACCCAGATGGTACACTCTAAATTAGTGCAGCCAAATATGAGTACTACAAAGACATGCACTATAAGCCTTGAAGGGATAAATATTACCTTAGTGTGGCTCGCGTCCCTAGTAAAGCGAGAACGTTAAGAAACTTAAAGAGCCACTGGATGGAGCAAAGGGAAGCTAAAAGCAAAAGAATGTCTTGTTCAAGTTTTTAGAATAAAGTGATAGGCATAAATGTTAGCGGGAAATAAGAAAAGAGTTACTGAAGAATTATGAGTAAGATATGGTACATGGATGACAACGGTATATGAAAAGATGACAATATTACAAAATCTATAGTCAAGTGAAGGAAGAGACGAGAGGTGACATGCCTTAGGACAACAAAAGAGTATAGGCCATGCAGTTATGTCCTTATTTCGAGAAATAAGTTCACAACTCTAGCACGATTACCAAGAGGAAAAGTTAGACCCAAGAGTAATAGAACCAGTATGGATTGGTGAACAAGATAAACTAAACACGAGTTAGGGACTGAGTGATTGATAATAGTCACCATCATAAGAATTTCAGATTTTGTTCGGGTAATAATAGAATGGACTACAAAAGAAGAATCATGAGAAATTCAGAGAATGGTCATTCAGGATGACGTTTCCCTACAACAAGCAATGTGAGCAAAGTTCAGCTTAAGAGACTGTATGTGCTAGTTATTCTAAGTTTCACCCTCGTGAGTAAGGAATTTTGCTATCCTTGGTACGGAAGGACTATCGCAAGGCGAGTAAGGGTCATCGATGATGTAAAAAGATGCCAAAGATTAAGAGTTAAAATATCTGTAGGGAGGTCATCGTAGCTCCACTTTTTAGTACTCCCTAAAAGGGGGGAATATGGAATGATGTGGCATTAAGCCAGAATTAAGTGGTTCTAGTAATTATGGAATGGTAAAGGAAGAATGCAAAAAAAATAAAAAGGGACGAGATTGAAATTATCTGAAGCATACGTATATGTTACGATTCCAGAACAATATGCAAATACGACGTCAATGAGAGGAAGTAAAGGTTCCTGCCCGAAATGTTAGTAATAGATAAGGAGCCGGTAAGAGCGGTAAGTTAAAACAAATGAAATAACCCAAGAAAAATTGCGCGGAAAATTGATATGGGAATGGGACAACGAGTAGTTGGTAGTTGATTAAGGAAGAGCCTAGTTATGGCTAAACAAGAGGTTACAGATGAGTCAGCAGATCGTGCAAGATAAACATAGTAAAACCCAATATAGTGAACTTGGCCTCGCAGTAACGTCATCATAATACTTAAGAAGTATTCAGATAGGAGTTGGGGTTGTTAAAGGTATCGTATGAGTATTGTGGGAATGAAAGATAGTGCTACTAGGAAGGCAATCAAAATATCAGTTCAGAAGTAACCCTACAAGCACAAGGGTACGGAGGTAAGCAACTACGGATAATTATAGGCAAGGAAGGACATCAAAAGGTCCGTAATAAGCTGACATCTTTACGAGAGTAAAGGGTTCTCCCTAAGTACTACCACGAAAGACTATCTAAGAAAATAAGGAAGAAGTCTTCAACTTAAGCACAATGACCTAAAGAGGAAATAGTCGTGTAAAAATAGTCTCATAACAACATTATAGCACTCCAAAGGAAAGTGGCACCTACCGTGACTAATGAATGGGAAGTAAAATTAAAATAAATATTAGAGATCATATGAGCTACACGAAAACTCTGGCACGTGTGGACACTAAGATGAACTAAGTATGGACGCAACAAGGGAGCAAAAAAACCAGGAAAAGTAATAGCTTACGTTGAAAGAAAGCTAAAATGGAACGAAAGGAATTATTCGATCAATGATCCCGAGTTAGTACATTATGGATAACTTAAGATTTTGTAGCATTATCCATGTATCATATATGTTGACAATCATACAACCGTAAAAGATTCCGGTATAAGTTAAAAGAAAGAATTGAGCCTAGATCATAGACAAAGGAATGAATTGTTAGAAGATTGTATCATAGATATTCCATAGCATCCATGGAGGGATAAAGTAATAACTAATACCATGAGCCGCAGATTGGAAGATAACTTAAGCCAACATAAAGGCCGATCAGAAGAAGAAGGAAACTAAAGAGTTACATCAACAAAGAAAATCAGGAATCTGATTATTGGACCCGGAAGTTATATGAATCATGATTGAGAATATAGAAGAAGCATTCTTAATATTAGAGGTGCAAGAGAGATAGCACAACAACTATGTTCTATAACGGCTCTATGATAAAGCCAGTTAGAAGGGTACCAGTCTCATAAGAAGTCAGTATGAAACTCCCACGGGATTGTGTGTGCACCAGTTGTGCAAGTATTATAATACAGCTTCAAGATATAGACGTGAATTACACCTAGGTGGAAGGGAGGTCATAAGATATATAGAAGATAAGATGCGAGATTATAAGGTAAGTAAGGTAAAGGTGAACAACGTACGAGATAATCAAAGGCAGAAGATCGTAAATAGTCCATACATGGGATAAAAAATCTAGAAGCATGAGGATTCATTATCTAGGAATAATAGTGGCATCGTCAGTAGATAGGATTCATTATCTATGGTGTAGGTATCACAAAGCTTGACTAAGTGAGTAAAGAAGAGTTAGAAATGATGTGATGTCTCGCTTGATGTTCCAAATGACATAAGGAAATCTATGGTGCAAGCAAGTTGAAGGAAAGTTGCGTGTAGTATAAATGAATATATATAGGTCACAAGCTAAAGTATGGTAAAGCGACAAAGTTTTAAGAAAACATGAGTAAGGGTGAGGAAAGGCAAGTGAAAGGGTGACGAGAATAGATAAGTCCTCGGGATTAAGTCAATGAAAACAAGAGAGATAATGGTTTCTCTAAGTTATTGAAAGTTCAGTATAGCCTGAATGAACTCAAAGGAGTCTAAGATTAATAGCATTTAGAAAGAATGAAATGCTACCTGGTAATAAAATGAGGGTGTAATGTTGAAAAATAAAGAATGACGTTTGGGCCTTCATTTGAATAATGATTTGAAAAAAAAAAAAGAGAAGGAGAAAAGATTTCGCTGGCGGCACAAAATTAGGATACCCTCGTAAGGTAAATCACATTGGGATACTACAAAGTACGATTATGGAAGTATAGTGTCGTATCATCCCTAGGTGGATCAAGAAAATTGCTTCAAATGTTTCACGATGAGACGTAAGACCTAGTGGCAATGTATTACATAAGAAGGTTCAAGTTATCAGTGGTATATTGTAGATCAATATTGAGGTGAATCAACAATGGATGGATAAAAGTTACAAAGTATGAGATGAGATTAGTCATTCTTAAGATGAATGGTAAAGAATAAGCATTAAAGGACTTGGATTTGTGTATATAGGATAAGCAACGAGAGTAACCTGGAGCTTGGTTGCAGATCTCAGTAACGATAAACAGAAGTACGAGCGATGGTATACTAACCTACTTAGATGCAGTAAAGTCATACGAATGGATAATCGAGTCTATGAAATAAGATATAGCAATATTTGTAAGTTTGACAAAGTACCGAGCAAAGAACTTCAGTATACTTATAGATGCCCAGAGGGACATCTTATCAAGCTCATATATGTTCACAAAGTGAGGCCTAGAGATTGGCTAAATGCTGGAGGAAAAAGGAGAGAAGAGTCGCATAGGCGCAATTACAAAGTCAGAGTCATACAGGCTGTATGACAGAAGGTAGCAGCAGTTACGAGATTAGAAAGATTTCGACCACAAGTCATGATATGAGCAAAAAGACTGGGGGGGGAATACCCTAGACTTTGTATTTATTCACAGAGCAACTTCTTAAATGGAAAGGAGAGAATTCAGGTATTCACAAGAGCTATGTTTTATGAAACTGATAAGAGCATCAGTCAACATTCGAGGACGAATGTTCCAAAAGAGGGAATGATGTTACACCCCGCAATATTATGATGATGTTACGTCCTGCAGTATTATATTACGATAATGTTGCGTCTTGCAGTATTACATTACAATGATGGTAAGCTTTGCAGTATTAATTTATGACAATGTTGTACCTTGAAGTATTATATTACGGTGATGTTACGCTTCGCAGTAATAAGTTATGACAATATTGCACCCTGTAGTATTGTACGTTGAATTTGTCGTAAGGTAATTGACATCAGTCCAAGGAAAAGATTATCTGGAGATTATAAGGATTATAAGTGATGAGTAAATTTTTGAAGGTAAGAGGGTAAGTAAAATCGAAGAAAACGAATTTTGTCGAAGTTTGGAATTTTGGGATAAAATATAGCCTGAGCTAAAATACCAGTATTTATGGACTAGTGCCATATAAGGTACTACATGACCATGCTAGTAAGGTGTACAAGGTATGTTAAAAGAGAGTAGTATTTAAATTAAGTTGAGACAATTTTTAAATTATACAGGTAATTGATTAATTACCAGGTAACAGGACATTACCCAGTTAACTAATAAGTGGATAGGAATTACACGTGGCAAGAAGCCACAATTTAAGAACTGACTAAGTAGTCATTTATGCCTAGGTGGCTACATAAGGATAAATGAGAATTTAATGTGACCAAATCAAGACTTATGATAAGTCTTGATGCATTATCATTTTGGACAAAAAAGCATAACCCAAAAAAATGTGAAAAATCCCAAAAACAAGATACTTCAAGGATCAAAAAAACATTCCTAGTTCAAAGGCTTCAAAAGGTTCTGTCTTTGGTCCAAAAGAGACATTACAATTAGAATCTAATTAACTAACTTTGATCTTCTTCATAAACGTTAGATACAGAAGCAAATTTTCCAACGAGAATTTGTTGGAATAGCAGCAACGTGGAATTTTGTGGTTCTAGAATAGTATGGTGCAATCTTCGCCAAGAATATTATACAGATTTATCCTACTCCAGGTATGTTAAGGCTATCCCTTCTTTATTTTGGCATGACCCATATGACACAAATGAAACGTGCAAATGCACAATTTTCATACATGACTCTATTCATAGAAGTACTAGAAGTGCTTATGTTCTTGATTCCCTATATGTCATATTATTCTATTATCTGTTCATGGGTTTCAAAAATATGTAAGTTGTTAAAGTTTATTTCATGATATTAATCAGAGGCATAATTGTCTTATGACACTCCAAGAGATTTTATTGGCATACTTTTCATGCATTGCATTCATGTACATTGACCCATGACTAGATGACGTTATATATACGTATGTATGTATGTATGTATGTATGTATGCATGTATGTATGTATGTATGTATGTATGTATGCATGTATGTATGTATGTATGTATGTATATAGGATATGGAAAATGTTATGGCGTTATATATGCACCACCACCTGCTCAGATGGTATACGTTGATGATTTTGCCCACAGTGGCCAAGATGATATGATGGGATGCCCTCAGAGGATGATGATGTTATGAAACATGTACCTATGCACGACCTGACATTCATACGCATATGCATGATACTATGATTATTTTATGATTTACAAAGTTATTCAGACTTACAGGTGGAGTCATATACTCTATATTTCCTCTATGTCTGTTATGTACTTATTTATGTGCCTTACATACTTAGTACATTGTTCGTATTAATGTCCCTTTTTGTCTAGGGATGCTGCGTTTCATCCCTGCAGGTCCCGATAGACAGGTTGAGAGCCTTTCAAGTAGGCTATCGGCTCAGCGGAAGATGTTGGTGCGCTCCATTTGCTTCGGAGTTGCTTGTTTGGTTAGTGTGAGTTAAATGTGTATTATTTGGTATGACAGAGCTCTATCCCGACCTTTATGAAAATTATGTATTCTTAGTGGCTTGTAGACAGATGTCATGTATGTAAAAGATTGTATGGCCTTCTCGGCCTATATTCAGTATTCAAGTGGTTATTTTGGTCTTAGAGGCCCATATATCTTATGTATAAGTTAGCATTACCTGTTGTATTCTTCTTATTTCACGACAGCCTCTCCGGCTCAGTTACTTATGATAATATGACATGAAAAGATATATTATATTGGTACTCAGTTGAGTTAAGTACCGGGTGCCCGTCGCGGTCCATTGGTTTGGGTCGTGACATAGCGTGACCCGAGACTCCTGGATCTGTACACATAGTGCAGGGAGTAATGTGAGTATGCCTACTCAGTAAGTAATAAAAGTAAAGGTAGCTGAGCGATACGTAAACACGTAAAATACAACTTTATGCTACAACAAAATAGTATAAAACCAGTACAATACAACAAAACAGTAAAAACTCGTATAAACACCTCAGTTCAGTGAAAACTTCTTTAAAGCATCCTTTAGTAGTTCAAACGAGTGATAAAAACTGGGAGAAAAGGTTAGAAACATAAATCAGCCCCTCAGGAGAAATACCAACAGAACCAGCCCCTCGGGCTATCTCACAATCACTCGTATCAGCCCCTCGGGCAATATCACATCTCACACTAGGTACCTACGCTCACTGTGGGTGTGCAGACTCCTGGAGGGGCTCCTTACAGACCAAGCACAATAACAAGCCATCTCGTGGCATAATCAAACAGGCTCTCGACCTCATATCAAACCATGTCGTGGCATAACAAATCAGGCCCTAGGCCTCATAATCATGATTCAGTATAACACTGCTGTGACATGCAGCCCGATCCCATAGTATCCTTGTTGATACCCAATTTTTCCCATTATAGCTTTAAAATGCATATGTCTTCAAAATCATGCATTAGCATCAACTGGTATTTTTTCACAATTTATACATCTTTAATTAATTTGACTAGTATTTTGTTTCTAATAAATAATTACAAAATTTCATCACGAATGATTTTAAAATATTTCTTGATTTAATATTACTATTTATGGTCCTATTAAGTCAAAATTATTTCATAAATAGTCAAATTGGCACTCTTTGGCTATAATTACGATAGCTTTGCAATTATAGCCCATGCATACATTTTTGCATCATTTCAATCAAAATTGGCCCATTGTATTTTTAAATACTAAATAATTATTATTAAAACATTTCCATGCAGAAAAAATCATTTTTTTATTATTAGTAATTATTTTACAAATTATTTTTAATCAATTGTTTGGGGTATTTAACAAAGAGCCTTTTTAATTTCAATTTTAACCTAAATATACTAGCCTAATACCTTATAAAATTAGCCTAATAGACCCACACCTAATAACTTACCTGCCCGACCCAACCCTTTGGCTAATCTTGGTCGTTGATCATTTTTGATCAACGACCCAGGATCCCCTTACCTTAATTAAACCATATACCCCCTTCTAACCCTAACCATTCTCACCCTTCCCCGCCGTCACTCTCCTCTCTATCTCTCAAACGCTCTCTAACTCTAACCCCAATTTCCCCTGCCATCACTCATCTACTACCGTTCATGGTGGTTCTTCACCACCTCAGGCCCTCTCTTATGCTTGGTACCTCCATCTCCAGGGTCCTTGAGGAGATTCTCGAAGGATCAGAGCTAGTCTATTTACATCTTTGGGTTTTTCTCGCCTGTTTTAGGTCATTTGGCTCGATTTTTGAGTAAGAACTTCTTGTTTTTGTCTTAAATCCATGGATTCTTAAGTTTATGCTCGTATCTTTTGCCTTTATTAAAACCCTAATTTTTATCCTTTGACCTTCTCAAATCTGTCCAGATCTGAGATAAAAACCTATTTCACATGTTTTCACGAAAGTCTTATGGTTTTTTGATTCTCCGTTTTTTCCTAAAATTAGGGTTTACTGAACTCGCTGTTTTTCTGATTTTCGAGTGTTTAATCATTATCCTTAAGTGTTACTATTTGATTCATGTTAAGATTGTTTGGACCCTAATTGATTTACGCTAAAGCCCTAAGTTTCTTATAGTTTGCTTTGACTCTGAGCCTATCCGTGTTACTTGTTACATTGTTTTGCTTAATGTCTTGTAATTTTTCACCCTAGTTCATCTCTATAGGGTTTTTGGTTCGACATCTCGACTGATTTCTATGTGTTTATGAAATTGTATTTTAGCCTATTTGTCTATTTGTGGAAACCTATATTTTTCTCCCTTAAATCAATACTGTTTTGAATTTTTGATTCACTGATTTTCTCTGTTAAAACCTATGTGATGATTCTTGATTATTTTCTTTATTTGCAACCTTATTTAGTTTTCTTACCTTATTTGATTGACTGTGATATTTTTTGATTCTTCACTAACTGTTTCCTTATTTGAACTCCTATCTACTTACCCTAATTGCTCACTTGATTTTCTTTCCTTAAAAGCATCCTGCCCTTTACCGTTGGGTAATTACCCTTAATTAAAAGAAGACTACACTGATTTGGCGTGTGAATTGGTTCAGTGATTTCCTTAATTGCTATGTGATTGATCTTCTTTACCTTATTTTTTTTTGCTCTTAACTACTATATATACTCTTCTCTATTCTCACTTCTGGGACATGAACATTAATTCACCACTACACTTACACTCTAAAAGCTCTCTGTTCTTCTCTGCTACTTGTGATATTCATTGTCCTAGCTGGATGAAAGCCAAGGCTAACCATTGCACAACCTTTGCTCTACATTCTGTGTTCTTCTTCCTAACTGTTATGTCCCTGATTAATTTTTGGAATCTAATCCTTATGTGCCCTAGTTCATCAATTGTGAGTTCCATTCGTATTCTTGTTTACTGCTTTGTTTAACATGCCTAATCATGTCTTGTTCAATATGTGATAATTGCATGTCTACTGTTTTACATAGCATGTCTCAATCTTGTTTGCTCGATATGTAATTAGCATGTCTAAACTACATTGCATGTTTACTGTTTCACCTAGCATGTCTGATCTGTTCAATCTTTGATTAGTATGTCTAATCTATAATTACCTGTCTACTACTTTATCTAGCATGCCTCAACCTATTTTGTTCTATATGTGGTTATCATGTCCAAACTATGAGTGCTTGTGTGGTGTTTGTCTAGTCTGTTCATTTAAGTCCTTGCCTACTCTGCTTTACTGATGAGATCATGCTAAGTCATCTAGTCTCTCAAGGCAACTCTAGTTGTGTGTTTGGTCATGTCCAGGGTTTATGTGTTTTCAACATGTCTTTACTGTAATCTTTGCTCCATGTCTCAATCACCTACCCTTGTAACTAACTTATTAATTCTACAAACTCTTGAGAATTCTGTGCATCTTGTTGTTTATGTGCTCCACTATACGCTGAGGTGTATTCTATGTGTCCACAACCCCTCTCTCCATGTATGGAATCTGTTTGCCAAGTGTTTCTGAAACTGGTTGTTCTATGATTTGTGTTCCGATTTCAAAAGTGGTTCCTTACTTTTCTCAAATTGTTTTACCACCAAACTAATTCTTATTTTCAGAAAACCTTTTCACTCCTAAGAGTCCTCTTTATACTGTTTACCAAAACCTTTTCAAAACCATGTCAAACACTCTCACTTTACTCTTAAGTCAATAGGTTCTGCCCTCCAATGTGTGTACTGCCTTGGGATCCTTTTGAGATTCCTTTGAACTCTGGCACACTAGGGCTGACCATTCCATACTGCACATACTCAATCCTTATTGAAAGTCTGGGTGTGAGCACTGCCCTGGATCCTTGAGGTCTTAGGAAACTCTGACGCACCTGGACTTGAATTTGGCTATGGAATCCTTGGTATTTGAGACTATTGAAGGCCTTGCATTCCCAGGTTTGCTTTGGGCCTGCTGCAGACTCTCTATAGCCTAGTTTATATTTCATTTATGTAAAGTCTTCAATCATTGGTCTGTAATAATTATTTAAACAATTATTGGGATAACTAGTGAAAGAGGGTAGTTGTATGGTACTGTGGGGTAATGTTGGGTAGAAATCTTGTTTTTAGGCTTTACATTATGCAAATCTACACTAGAAATCATGTTCTAGGACTGGTGTGTCTATTTGCATTCAAACCATGTTAAACCTGCGCACTAGACATCCTGTTCTTAGGGTATTCACGTTTATTGCTTCAACATACTACATGTCATATATCATTATTCCAGCTTTGATTTTGCATAAGTACTTTCACTTAGAGATCCTACTATTAGGTTAATAATCCTGCCTTAATAAAAATAGTCATCTCCTATATGCATTAGATACCATGTTTTCTAGGAACTCTATTTGCATATGTTTGAATCATGTTTATCCTGATCATTGTCTAAAAAAGGTTTAAACAGCCCCCACACATAGACATCATGTCTCTAAATATAAATTGATATAAAGAACCTGTTATAACCTGTATCACCTAAATCAGCATGCTCATAGGTTGAACAATCTCAAACTATTCAAATAGTTCCTCTAATTGTGATTACGTTAGTCCCCACGCCTAGGCAAGCCTTAGGTTATCAATGTCCTTATATAAAACTAGAAACTACGTTTCAATTGTATATAAACCTGTTAAGTCTTACAAGTTTAAAATCAGTAGGCAAACTGATTTGGACCCTGCCGTTGAGTTTTGAAATATTGTTGCAAGCTCCGTGTATTAATGTTCACCTAGATATCCTGTCCTAGGATTCTTTCTAGAAATTACCTGAATCTGTGTTTTAGACATGCTATTTATTTGCCTATATACATGCGGAGGTAAACATGAGCCTTTTAACTACTTTTTCCCTATTTGCTTGTCCTACATGTCATTTGTTTGTCGCCTAGATTTTTGCCTTTTAAATACCTTAGGTTTGTCTAGAACTGCCCGGATTTAGAGGTCCTAAGCTCCTCCAGGACCACAAGGAAGGGACGGGTAGCAGCACGCTTAGAGGTCGTTAATCAAACTCGCTTATATAACCATTAAGGGGAGGGTAATGGGTAGTAAAAGGATATGATGACCTGCGCGCTAATGTCACATGTAGCCCCTCTAGTTGAGGAGGATTATCGGGCATTGCACAGATTGATCCTGTAGGCTAATCAACTTAGGACTTCCCTTTCCCAATTCCTATATGTGTTTAAATTATCTAAATTTCCTTTTTCTTTACATATATGTGTGTTTAAGTTGTCCAAACTTCTTTTACCTTCATTATCTAAATTTCCTTGATCATATATGTATTTAGACTGTGAAAACTACCTTTATTTGCAAATATGTGCTAAGACTGTTTACTTGTTAAATGACTAATTCACATAACTATGTTCGGCCGGAACCCACCATTGTGGACCGCGAGGGGTGCCTAACACCTTCCCCTCAAGATTATTTTGATCCCTTACCCTAATCTCTGGTAATGCAAACTAGTTACATGAGTTAACGCACCTTAATCTGTTAGGTGGCGACTCTTCAAATACCCAATTTCCAAAAGGAAATGAGTTGTTCCCCCATGAACGTTGAAACCCGGACTTCCCCGCGAGGGAAAAAGGGGGCACGACAGCATGACGACTTTGCTGGGGATATTTTAGGCTCTTACCATAACGGACTTATTTTTGTGAATTAGTCTAAGCATGCTTTATCACGGGTACCCTTTCCCCTTTATTTGGATTTAATTACTTATTTATGATTTCTTTTATTTCGTGGAACTGACTTGCCTCTTTGTTTTCTTTTTTCCGTAACTGTCTTTCAATAATTTAAATACTGCATTTATTATTTTTTATGTGCAAATACTTGACAACATGCTATTTATTGTTGCATGAATTATGCTCAACATCATATTCCACTCGTGCGTAATCAATCCCATAGCAACACTTGAAGAGTGTTTGCGGTATTCATATATATGTATATATATATATATATATATATATATATATATATATATCACCCTTTAAATTCGAAAAGGCGTATTTGCGGTAAAACTGGTCGATCAGTGGTGCGTTCGACGATTTCGTGCCTTTCCCCCTCAAGTTGTCCGCTTGAGGGTCCTACTATAGACATTTATAGCATTCTTACTCTGATTAATTGTGCATTCATCTTGGTCAAACTTAGCTGGATTAATATGTTGTCCGCATAATAACCCTTTAAGACAAGCCTCGTCCAAAAGTCCATTAGGTTTTCCACAATCCTGATGGATGTAATCATGATTGTATGCATTAATTTGGAGAAATAAGTACCAATATGCTAATCATTACTGTATAAATATATGAACCTAGAGGGGGAAAGGGCCTAGCTATCTCTTGCTTTGTAGTAAATGAGGCACGAAGTCCCAAGATTCGGTGTGGTCGGTAGCATACCTCCACATTTGATAGATTGGTGGAGGGACCTTCCCTCAAGTCACCAAAATCATGTGAAAAGAGTCTTAGGTAATTTACCGTCACTATTGGATCTTCAACCGAACAAAATGCCGATCAAGACCGCCACTCTATTTTGGGATAAGGAAAGTGTTGTGTTCTGCTTCGGGTCCATAGAAATGACTCCTCTTCTAGTAGAGATAGGAGGATTTGCTGGGTTGCCTTGGGATAGCCCTGGTCTGTTGGCACTTGAAAGTTGCACCACTAGAGGTTCCTTAAAATGATGGGGCTGAAGAAAAATGATGATTTGGAGTGCTTGAAAAACTCCTACATACCTTTTGATTTCCTTTATGAAAGATACGGTCACAGCATCTCTTACCATATTTTTGATGATGAGTTCTCAATAACCTCCTTAGGTTGGGTCCATCATACGGTCTACGTGTTCATTGTATGCTTCATGGGCATGCTGGTATTCCCAATCCAAGGGGATAAAACCCATAATAGGCTGGCCATGGTGGCCAAAACTCTGATGGACGGGATCAAAGGAAAGACATATACTATTGTCCCTATGATCATTGTAGATATGTATCGGGCTTTGAAATGCTGCTAGTAGGGATCCAGATTCTTTAAGGGTTGCAATTTGTTGTTACAAGTCTAGCTGTTAGAACATCTCCAAAGGGGTCAATACTGCCAAGAGTTTCCACGAAGACCGTGGAATGACCACATAGCCTTCCATCACCCTAAGAGAATGACTTACATTCCAGACATGTTCGCTCAACCTAAGGATGTTGTAGGATGAGTGTAGTTTTTCAACAAGTTGACTGAGGACCAGGTTCAGTGGATGTTCGAGTGGTTCCCCACCGATGAGTTCATCATAAGATCCAAAGACGTCCAATATTTGGAGTTGATTGGGTTAGGAGGGATATACCCTTATGCTCCCCTCAGGGTTATGAGACAGGCAGGCAGGAGACAGGTCATACCACAAGATGCTAAAATGAGTCACTTCATAACTGATTTCCAGGGCGATGCCATCCCATATAAGAATGAAGCACAACATATGTGGACTTTAAAGATTATTGTGGAGAAGGATACCATTGAGCCAGGCCGATATCATGCAGGCCATTCATACTTTTACCCCTCATGGTTGGATGATAATCTATCAGGAGTCTTTGAGCCAAGGGTTGGTCCAGGAAATAGGGCCATAGATGAGTTTGCCAAAGCAGAGGTGAAGTACAACAAGTTGCTCAAAAGAGTTCGAGAGTCTGAAGTTGAGCATATGGCGCAGCATAAGGCCGATATGGAAATGATTAACGAGTGGAAAGAAAGAGCTATTATCCAGTGAAAGGCTGGAATATTTGGAGTATAGTTTAATGGAATTGGAAGGGAAGATGAGGAAAAGGATCACCGACTGCCAGAACGGTGAAGGAAACAAAGGAGGGCATTTGGCAAGGGCATTCCTGCTACTGAACCTGCACGAGCTGGGAGAGTTGATCGACAATAGCATCCGGTATGGAGAGGGTCCTTCTGTGACCAAGTAGATTAGATTTACTTTCTTTCCCTTTTAAATGTAACAAGGCCAAGTGCCATTAGCAACATTATCTTATGTAGCGTCGCTTTGGGTCGTTTACTTTTACATTAATGAAATGAGGCGATTATTGGCACTGAATTTCTCTAAATTTATTTGTGGCCTACCTCGGGCACAATGAGGCTCCCAAATTAGGACGCGAATTTACATTCCCATAAAATGTGTTTAAATACCGCAAACATTCAGGACCCTTACTGACTTGTTTACCTGTTGTTTTTCTTTATTCTTTATTCACATCCCCTAAGGTTGGTTCGCACATACTGGCATCATTAGCGTATCACACCAGATCTAGAGGCCCTCCACCTCCTCCTCCTCCAAGTAATATAAAGAGCAAAGGGAAAGCTAAAATGGACGACTTAAATGGTATTCGAAAGGAAAATGTGGAAAATTCAGAAACTTCAGACGGACGGAGTACTACGGCACCAAATGATTTAGTTTTAAGAATAGAGCAAAAGATACTGGAGATACAGGGAGAACTTGATCAGGTCCGCAACTTAGAAAACATATCCCTCACCCTGAATGTCCCCGATGTCAACCAGCAGAACACCAAAAACCCAGCACCTCCCTAAAGTACACAAAACCAGCATCCGTAAAACCTTCCCACGCCACATCAATGTGCAACTCCACCTCAAATTCTCAATCCCTTACCAATACCAACTCCGCCACAATACCATCATCAACCAATCCAGTACCCACCAACCACTACTTATCATACTCCCCAGAACACACCACAACCAATATCTGATCCCCAAAACTCAACCAATGACCACCACTACACCCAAGTCCCTGACACTCACCAAAACAACCCTATATATGTGGAAACTATACCGCACTCTACTCAACCAACTTCCTATATACCAGAATCCGCTGAGAAGGACCTGTTCATCAAGAACATGGCTGAGGAATTCAAGAAATTGACAAGTCGAGTTCAGGGTGTCGAAGGAGGCAAAGGGATAGAAGGTTTGAACAATGAAGACTTGTACATACAGCCGGATGTAGAACTGCTGGAGGGTTACAAACCTCCCAAGTTTGAGATGTTTGCTGGTACAAGTAATCCCAGGGTTCATCTAAGGACCTATTGTGACAAACTTTTCGGGGTCAAAAAGGATGAAAAGATACGCATGAAGCTTTTCATGAGGAGTCTTACGGGAGATGCTTTGTCCTGGTACATCATCCAGGATCTTAAGAAATGGTCCAACTGGGTGAGTATAGCATCCGATTTCATGAACTGATTTAGGTTCAACACAGAAAATGCACCAGATGTTTTCTACATTCAGAACCTCATGAAGAATCCCACCGAGACTTTTCGCGAGTATGCTACTCGTTGGAGGTCGGAAGCAGCCAAAGTTAGGCCATCTTTGGACGAGGAACATATGAACGAATTTTTCATCAGAGCCCAGGATCGAAATACTATGAAAGGTTGATGGTTATTGAAAACCATAAATTCTCTATCATCAAACTTGGGGAAAGAATCGAAGAAGGCATCAAAAGCGGGATGGTAACAAACTTTGAGGAATTACAGGCCACAAACAAGGCATTACAATCAGGCGACATATCAAAGAAGAAAGACATTGGGGCAGTAATGGTGGCTCAGGGACCAAAATCTCCACTTACATATCAAACACCTCCACCCACATATCAAACACCTCCACCCACATATCAAACACCTCCACCTACATATCAACCCTCATCTTCCAGATATTCCCAACCGACCACAGTCTATCATACCTATAATTCCAAACAATATCATTTCCAGTCAGCTCTAACTCGCCAAAATTATCCAAGACCACGACCCAATTTTGACCGCAAACCACCCAAACAATACACCGGTATTGCTGAACCCATCGACCAACTGTATAAAAGGTTGAAAGCCGCTGGTTACGTCACTCTCATTCCCGCTGTGGCAGTAGAAAACCCGTCCCAATGGGTCAACCCAAACAAAACCTATGCATACCATTCTGGTAAGAAGGGGCACACTATTGACGAGTGTCGAACATTGAAAGACAAAATCCAGTCACTCATTGACAACAAAGTCATATAGGAAAAAGAAGCTGCACCAAATGTCCGCGGCAACCCCCTCCGGATCATAAGGGTGGTGGGATACATGTGATAGAGATGGATGAAGAATGGGATCCTGAGGGGTCGATCGGGCTTATTCGAGAAGGCGACGACTTTAAATCCGCAGTCACACTTACTTCTATCGTAGTACAGACTCAGTCACCAATCGAGGTTGAGGTAGCTGCATCAGTTCCATTCGAGGTAGAGGTAGCTGCACCTGCGGCCACCTATGTTCTATTTGAAGTGGAAGTGGCCACACCTTTCACAGTGACAGTATCAGCTACACCTCCTTTCAATTCAGAAGCAATACCCTAGGATTATGTTGCCGAAGCTAGGCGAAAAGGAAAGGCAAAAATAGAGGAATCCGATGCTGCACAAGAAATGACTAGGACCGGAAGAATCTATACACCTGAACACTTGGGAGGACCAAGTAAGGATTCCACTACCAAGAAGTCTGCCATTGAAACAGAACCGGATGACCTTTGGATGAAAGTACAAGCAAAGAAATATTCCATCATTTATCATTTGAACAAAACCCCAGCTCATATATCCATCCTGTCACTGTTGCAAAATTCAGAGGCACACAAGTATTCTCTAATGAAGGTATTGAGTGAAGCTTAGGTACCCAACAATATATTCTGTGGAGAGATGGCCAACATGGTAAGGCAGGTGCTGGAAAGTCATAAGATAATCTTCTACGAGGATGAGCTACAGCCTGAAGGGTTGAATCACAATCGAGCATTGCATATCACGGTGCAATTTGAAGACAAATTCATTGCCAGCGTCTTGATTGATGGGGGTTCAAGCCTCAATATTTGTCCGTTGGATACTCTGAAAAGATTGGGCAAATGTTTCTATGAAATACGGGCAGGAAGCATGAACGTGAAAGCCTTCGATGGGCCTCAAAGAGCCACGATTGAGGAAATTAATCTTTGTCTACAGATGGGGAAAACTTTGTTCGGCGTTGAATTTCAAGTGCTTGACATATCAGCTTCATACAATCTTCTGTTGGGCCGACCATGGATACATGCCACTGGGGTTGTAGCTTCCGCACTACACAAAGCCATGAATGATTGGAACCATCAGGAGGTGATCATTCACAAAGATGGGAGTAACCCCATTTACACCAGTCAAACCATCTCGGTTATCGGGAACAGAAGAAATCTAGGAGGGGAAACCTATCATCACATCGAACGTGTAAATGCCGTTGAGAAAGACAAATGGTGGTATAGCAAAATAGAAATTATACTGGTATGGTCTGGGTATGAACCCGGCAAAGGGATTGGGAAGAATCTCCAGGGTATTACCAAACCGATATAGCTAAAACGTCGTAGTACTACTTTCGGGCTCGGATACCAGTATACATGGCAGGAGTATGATGATTGGTCGCCTCCATGGTGTGGACCTAATTACCCTCTCGAGCAACCAGTGCGACATCCGGGTAAAACTTTTCACCAAGCTGATACAATATGGGGAACTGCAGAAGAAGTAGCATTAGTTAGGCTGAGGAATCTATTCCTGGAGGATGGGGACATGGATTGCAGTGCAATAATTAAGGAGGAGGAGGAAGAAGGCCTCACTATTTAGATTGTGGAGAAGGGAGCTATTCTTAGGAACTGGACTTCTACACCATCCCGGGCCCGCCGAGTCCCTGTGTAGCTTGGCAAATTTTATTTTTATAGTCATTCTAGGCATCTAAGATTTTAAGTAATTTTGTTTTAAAGACTTACTTGTTTCAAAATAAATGCTCAATTCATCGAGTCGTACTTGTTTGGATGTTTCAGTTTTAATCAAATGCATTGCTCTTATTTATTCATTATTATCTTCCACACTTTTTCTTTCTACAGCGTTATTATCACTTTTTTCTGATGAACCGGTGACCGTGACATGTAATGAGGTAACGCAATATGAGGATAGTGATTCGGACGAAGAAGGTGAAATACCTAAGGAGGTTGTCAGGGAGGTTGAAAACTTTGAGAATATTCCTAAGTCCAACCTGGACGAAACCGAAAAAGTAAATTTGAGGGACACCGAGACCGCCAAGGAGACTCGCATCAACATTCACTTATCACCGACAAAATAAGAGGAGTACATTCATTTCTTAAAGGAGTATGAGGACATTTTCGCATGGTTATATGATGACATGACCGGTTTGAGCACGTCCATAGTGGCTCACAAGATGCCTACTAATCCCATGTATCCGCCAGTAAAGCAGAAACTCAGAAAATTCAAACCAAATATGAGCCTGAAAATCAAGGAGGAAGTTACTAAGTAGACTAAAGCCAAAGTCCTCAGAGTGGTTGAGTACCCAATCTGGTTAGCCAACATTGTACCAGGTCTGAAGAAATATGGGAAAGTTAGAGTATGTGTTGACTATCGAGACTCAAACAGAGCAAGTCCCAAGGATGACTTCCCACTACCAAATATACACATCCTGATCGACAATTGCGCCAAGCATGAACTCCAACCCTTTGTAGATTGCTTCGCGGGTTATCACCAGATCTGGATGGATGAAGAAGACGCAGAGAAAACAAATTTTATTACACCATGGGGGATATACTGTTACAAAATAATGCCATTTGGTCTAAAGAATGATGGGGCTACTTATATGAGAGCCATGACAACCATCTTCCATGATATGATACATAAAGAAATTGAGGTGTATGTGTACGACATCATTATCAAATCCAAGAGGGCCGCGGATCACATAGCGGACTTGAGAAAGTTCTTTGATAGGTTGAGGAGGTACAACTTAAAACTGAACCCCGCAAAGTGTGCATTCGAGGTTCCCGCAGGAACGTTACTAGGATTCATTGTCAGTCGTTGAGGGATCAAGCTAGACCTATCCAAGGTTAAGGCTATTCAGGAGTTACCGCCGCCTAGGTGCAAAAAGGATGTGATGAGCTTCCTAGGCTGTCTCAACTATATAAGTCGCTTCATAGCACAATCCATATTCATATGTTAACCCATCTTCAAAATGCTAAGGAAAGATGGCGAGACAAGCTGGACAATAGCCTTCGATAGAATCAAGTAGTACCTATCCACACCACCAGTCTTGGTCATGCCAGAGCTGGGTTCACCTCTTCTACTCTATCTATCTATATTAGATGGAGCCTTCGGATGTGTTCTGGGACAACATGACGAGACAGGGAGAAAAGAGCAAGCCATATACTACCTAAGTAAGAAATTCACACCTTATAAAGCATGATACCCTCTGCTGGAATGCACCTGTTGTGCTTTGACCTGGACGGCCCAGAAAATGAGGCATTACATCTGTGCCTATACCACATACCTCATATCCAGGATAGACCCTCTGAAGTATATATTTTAGAAACCCATGCCAACCAGGAAGTTAGACTAGTGGCAGATACTGTTAAGTGAGTTTGATATCATTTATGTAACTCAAAAGAAGGTCAAAGGATAGGCATTGGCAGACCATCTTGCTGAAAATCCTGTAGGAGGAGAATACAAACCTTTAGAAATATATTTCCCCGATGAAGAGGTATCATTTGTAAGAGAGGACATTACTGAAACATACGACGGTTGGAGGATGTTCTTTGATGGAGCTGCAAATTTCAAAGGAGTGGGCATTGTTGTGGTTTTGATATCAAAAACAAGTCAACACTACCCTATATCTGCAAAGCTTAGATTTCTGTGCACTAACAACATGGCAGAGTATGAAGCCTGCATACTAGGACTCAATATGGCAATCGACATGAATATTCAGGAGTTGCTAGTAATCGATGATTCAGATTTGCTTGTGCACTAGGTACAAGGAGAGTGTGCCACCAAGAATTCTAAGATATTGCCATATCTGCACCATGTACAGGAATTGATAAAAAGGTTCACGAAGATAGAGTTTCGACATGTTCCCAGAATTCAGAATGAGTTTGCCGATGTTTTGGCCACATTGTCACCATGATACAACATTCGAATAAGAATTTCATTGATCCCATCCCAGTGAGAACCCATAATCAACCGGCTTACTGTGCTCACGTCAAGAAAGAGATGGATGTACAACCTTGGTTCCATGACATCAAGGAGTATTTGGCGAAAGGAGAATACCCGGAGCATGCGAACCATACTCAAAAACGCACACTCCGGAGGTTGTCCAATCACCTCTTCCACAACGGATGAAACTTGTATAGAAGAACTTCTGATTAGGGATTGCTAAGATGTGTCGACGCAAAAGAGGCTTCTAAGCTACTTGAGGATATACATGCAGGGACCTGCGGCCCCCATATGAATGGTTTTGTCTTGGCGAAGAAGATACTTAGGGCCGGTTACTTTTGGATGAATGTGGAAACAGATTGCGTCCAGTATGTCCGCAAATGCTACCATTGTCAAGTGCATGTCGATATGATAAAAGTGCTGCCAAATGAGCTCAATGCCACAAGCTCACCTTGGCCATTAGCCGCTAAAAATGGGTAGAGGCTGCATCCTAGAAAGCTGTAACCAAGAAAGTTGTCACAGACTTTGTCAAAAATTGTATTGTTTGCCGATTTGGAGTCCCCGAGTCCATTGTTATTGATAATGCCACCAATCTCAATAGTGATATGATGAAATCCATGTATGATACTTTCAAAATCAAGCAAAAGAATTCCATAACCTATAAACCTCAGAATAATGGAGCAGTAGAAGCCGCCAACAAAAACATTAAGAATTTACTAAGGAAGATGGTAGAAAACCACAAGTAATGGCACGAGAAGCTACCCTTTGATTTTTTGGGATACCGCAATACAGTTTGTACATCAATCGGGGCAACTCCCTACATGCTGGTTTATGGTACCGAAGCTGTCATCCCAGCTGAGGTAGAGGTTCCTTCTTTAAGGATCATATAGGAAGCCGAACTTAGCGATGCAGAATGGATAAGGAGCCGCTATGAACAATTGGCCCTTATAGATGGAAAAAGAATGAACCCAGTATGTCATGGTCAGTTTTATCAGAACACCATGTCTAGAGCTTTCAACAAAAGGGTCAAACCAAGCCAATTTGCACCAGGACAGCTGGTGCTGAAGAAGATCTTCCCAAATCAAGATGAAGCCAAAGGGAAATTCTCTCCCAACTGGCAAGGTCCTTACATGGTTCATAGGGTGCTAACAGTAGGGGCACTCATACTTGCAAAAATGGACGGAGAAGTATGGCCAAAACAATTCAATTCAGACACATTCAAGAGATACTATGTTTAGACTACTTACATTAATTCATCTGATGTAATTGAACTATGCTTGACCTGATTCTTGTTTAAGAGGGGATACCTAGGCAGCCCTATGGGTTCGATCATATCATAATAAAATTTTCATTTCCCCCAGAAGCAGAAACTGGGGCAGAATTTTGAGGAGGACCCTCAAAATTCCGGAGCAAGTCCAGCCAGCGCTAGCATATGCGAGAAAGTTAGAAATTAGTTAAGAAACTGGAGCAGAATTTTGAGAAGAATTTTCAAAATTCCAAAGAAGGTTCAACAAGTTTTGTCACTCGCAAATGGCCGAAGGATCATTTACCAAACTGGGGCAGAATTTTGAGGAGGACCCTTAAAATTCTAAAACGAGAAAGCTGCGATATCTCTGAGATGTGTTATAGTCACTAGTTCATATAAAATTTTTTGATAATTTCACCATGTTTCTAAAAAAACTCTATTTTTATCAATAATTGCACATTTTCGAAAACTTTATTTCCGTAACAGCCACATGTTACCTAGGGAAACTCAAATAAGGCATCCAACATGAAGAAATAAGGCCAGTGGACAAAGGCACGAACCAACCTCCCCATACAAAACTTACAATTTTTCTTTGAGCGCAGGCACATCTTACATAATCGTAGCACTCGTAAATATATACATGCAGCAAAATCACTATCAATCGGGCCACCAAACACGGAATATATCCCCAGCTAAGAAATATTCTACTCTCATTTGCTACTCGTTCTTTGCATGGGACTAAGCCATGTCCTGCATCTTGCATGAGGCTAAGCCCTACCTCCATGTTTGCATAAGGCTATGCCATGCCTCCATATTTGCATGAGGCTAATCCCTGCCTCCATATTTGCGTAAGGCTAAGCACCGCCTTCCATTTGCATGGGCCTAAGCCCTATCCCGAACCCTGCATGAGGCTAAGCCCTGCCTCCATAATTGCATAAGGCTAAGCACTGCCTTTCATTTGCATGGGACTAAGCCCTGACCCGAACCTTGCATAAGGCTAAGCCTTGCCTCTATAGTATTCATAAGGCTAAGCACTGCCTTCTATTTGCATGGGATTAGGCCCAGGACCGAACCCTGCATGAGGCTAAGCCCTACCTCCATATTTGCATAAGGCTAAGCTCTGCCTTCCATTTGCATGGGACTAAGCCATATCCCGAACCCTGAATGAGGCTAAGCCCTGCCTCTATATTTGCATAAGGCTAAGCACTGCCTTCCATTTGCATGGGACTAAGCCCCGTCCCGCATCTTGCATGAGGCTAAGCCCTGCCTCGATATTTGCATGAGGCCAAGCCCTACCTCCATATTTGCATAAGGCTAAGCACTGCCTTCCATTTGCATGGGACTAAGCCCTATCTCGAACCATACATGAGGCTAAGCCCTGCCTCCATATTTGCATAAGGCTAAGCATTGCCTTCCATTTGCATGGGACTAAGCCCTGTCCCGAACCGTGCATGAGGCTAAGCATTGCCTCCGTATTTGCATAAGGCTAAGCACTGTCTTCCATTTGCATGGGAATAAGCACTGTCCCGAACCTTGCATGAGGCTAAGCCCTACCTCCAATTTTGCATGAGGCTAAGCACTACCTTCTCACGGGACTAAGTATTGCCCCTCCTTGCATAAATGTTGCTCTATCCCGGTACTAACTATTTGCTCTTCTGTCGGGCTAAGATCTATCCTCTATTTCACAAGACTAAGCCTTTTCTTGCTAACATAATATTATTGCATTTCATGGGCTGAAATATTGCTAATCTGTCCAAAGGTGTCATAGTCTAAACTTATCATCCTCGTAGCCGGAATACACCATGCCATGGCCTGAGGATCTCTCAAATTTGCATATCATTATTCAAAGGCGTCATGGTTCGGAGGCACCATTTTCATGGCCCGAGAACATCATTTCATGGCCTGCAAATCCCTCACTGAACAATTCATGGCCCAGGACATCATGGTCTAAGGACGTCATCCTCCACCGTCCGAAGACAACTTTCATGGTCCGAAGGAAATCTGCATCATGTTTAAATTTTTGTACAAATACATGTTCGTAGCATCTCTTTATATGCAAGTGACAAGTAAGCAAACGCTATCCCAATAGGAGCAACCTCGCTCCAGTTCCTTCAGTTATCTCAAAACTGAACTCTCACCATAACTGTTCTTTCACACTATCCCGAAACATTGTGTCCGTTCTTGCGATGACTTCATCGATATATTTTGTCGATGAATCCAGAACTACACACGACCTGATTCCTATAAAATCAGGGATATGTAGGTAGCTCAGAAGCCAGAGTGCGGCCTAAATCTCTCAAACCTTCTCATTCGGTCAAAATTGACCATAATATCTTTACCCGACAACTCTTTCATCCTTTATAGGTAAAGACGGGCAGCTGTTGATACCCAATTTTTTCCAACATAGCTTTAAAATGCATATATGTCTTCAAAATCATGCATTAGCATCAACTGGTATTTTTTCACAATTTCTACATCTTTAATTAATTTTCCTAGTATTTTATTTCTAATAAATAATTACAAAATTGCATCACAAATGATTTTAAAACATTTCTTAATTTAATATTACTATTTATGGTCTTATTAAGTCCAAATTATTTCATAAATAGCCAAATTGGCACCTTTTGGCTATTATTGCAATAACTTTGCAATTATAGCCCATGCATACATTTTTGCATTATTTCAATCAAAATTAGCCCATTGTATTTTTAAATACTAAATAATTATTTTTAAAACATTTCCATGAAGGAAAAATTATTTTTTAATAATTAGTAATTATTTTACAAATTATTTTTAAATTAGTAATATGTTTCTTAAATACCCCAAACAATTGACTAAAAATAATTGTTTGTTAAAAATAATTATTTTACCCAAATTCCAAAAGGAAACGAGTTGTTTCCCCATGAACGTCAAAACTCGGACTTCCCCGCGAGGGAAAAAGGGGCGCCAACATGCTAAAATTGAAATTAAAAAGGCTGTTTGTTAAATACCCCAAACAATTGATTAAAAATAATTCTTAAAATAATTACTAATTATAAAAAATATTTTTTCTTGCATGGAAATATTTTAAAAATATTTATTTAGTATTTAAAAATACAATGGGCTAATTTTGATTGAAATGATGCAAAAATGTATGCATGGGCCATAATTGCAAAGCTATTGTAATTATAGCCAAAAGGGTGCCAATTTGGCTATTTAGAAAATAATTTGAACTTAATAGGACCATAAATAGTAATATTAAATCAAGAAATATTTTAAAATCATTCATGATGCAATTTTGTAATTATTTATTAGAAATAAAATACTAGGCAAATTAATTAAAGATATAGAAATTGTGAAAAAATACTAGTTGATGCTAATGCATGATTTTGAAGACATATATGCAATTTAAAGCTATGTTGGGAAAAATTGGGTATCAACACCAGAGAGGCATTGTATTAAGCCTTGTATATGTTTACAAAGTAAGGCCTAGAGATTGGCTAAAAGCTGGAGGAAAAAGGAGAGAAGAGTCTCATAAGCACACTGACAAGGTCAGTATCATAGAGGCTGCATGGTAAAAGGTAGAAACAGTTACGACCATAAGTCGTGGTGTGAGAAAGGGACTAAAGGGGGAAATACCCTAGACTTAGGATTTATTCACAGAGCAACTACTTAATGGCAAGGAGAGTATTAAGGTATTCATAAGAGCTATAAGTTATAAAAATGATAAGAGCATCAGTTAACATTCAGGGACTAATGTTCCAAAGGGGGAATGATGTTACACCCCGCAATATTACTATGATGTTACGTCCTGCAGTATTATATTATGATGATGTTACGCTTTGCAGTATTACATTACGATGATGTTATGCTTTGCAGTATCAAGTTATGACAATGTTGCACCCTGCAGTATTACATTATAGTGATGTTACGCTTTGCAGTATTAAGTTACGACGATGTTGCATCCTGTAGTATTGTACGTTGAATTTGTCGTAAGGTAATTGACATCAGTCCAAGTAAAAGATTATTTGGAGATTATAAGGATTATGCTATTTCACAACTGATGAGTAAATTCATGAAGGTGAAAGGGGAAGCAAGTCAAAGAAAATTAATTTTCGTCAAAGTTTGGCATTTTGGAGTAAAATACGGTCCGAGCTAAAATACCCGATATTTATGGACTAGTGCCATACAAGGTACTATATGACCATGGTAGTAAGGTGTACAAGGTATGTTAAAAGAGAGTAGTATTTTAAGTAAGTTGATATAATTCTTAATTATGCGTGTAATTGGTCAATTACTGGGTAATGGGGTATTACCAAATTAATTAACGAATTAATTGGATAAGGATGGGAAAAACCAACGTGGCAGCACCCCATCAATCTTTAATAACTCTTACAGAAGATTGGGAGGTGGCACACTTAAAGGATTTATATGTGACACCAAATCCTTGAAATGTGGGCTTTATCCTAACTCAATTCACTTTCTAATCTTTTAGAAAGTTTCATTCAAGAACATTACAATGCAAAGGACTTTCTAATTCAAGGGACATATCACATTACAGCATTTCCAAATAGCAACTCAATACAAATGACTTTCTAACCCAAGGAACAAATCACGTTCATTCATTTTCCAAAAAAAAGTAACATTGTTCCTAAGTTCTTAAGGAAAAGTTTTCGGCCAAAAATATTTCTTTGCATAGCAATTTGATTGCTTCGAGCATTTCATACGATATGTTCCGTGTATTAGAGGATCGTCAAGAGAATAGACTCATGTATGTTAAGGCTATCCTTTCTTTCTTTTGGCATGATCTATACGACACAAACGAAACGAGCAAATGCGCAATTTTCATAAATAACTATATTCATAAAAATGCTAGAGATGCTTATGTTCTTGATTCTCCATGTGTCATATTAATCTATCATCTGTTCATGGGTATCAGATAAATACGTAAGTTGAAAAAGTTTACTTCATGATATTATTCAAAGGCATAATGGTCTTATGACACTCCAAGAGATTTTATTGACGTACTTCTCATGCATTGCATTCATGTACATTGACCCATGACCAGATGGCGTTATATATGCGTATATATGTATATATATGTATATATATATATATATATATATGTATGTATGTATGTATGTATGTATATGGGGTATGGGAAAAGTTATGGCGTTATATATGCACCACCACCTGATCAGCTGGTATACGTTGATGATTTTGCCCACAGTGACCAAGATGATATGATGGGATGCCCTCAGAGGCTGATGATGTTATGAAATATGTACCTATGCACGACATGACATTCATACACATATGCATTATACTATATTTATTTCATGATTTACAAAGTTATTCAGACTTACAAGTAAAGTCAATTACTCGATATTTCCTCCTTGTCTGTTATGTACTTATTTATGTGCCTTACATACTTAGTATATTATTTATACTGACATCCCTTTTTGCTTGGGGACGCTGCGTTTCATGCCCGCAGGTGCCGATAGATAGGTCGTGAGCCTTCCAAGTAGGCTATCAGCTCAGCGGAAGATGTTGGTGCGCTGCATTTGCTTTGGAGTTGCTTGTTTGGTTAGTATGAGTTAGATGTGTATTGTTTGGTATGGTGGGACTCTGTCTCGACCTTTATGAAAATTATATATTTTTAGAGGCTTGTAGATAGATGTCATGTACGTAAAAGATTGTATGGCCTTGTCGTCCTTTGTTCAGTGTTCAAGTTGTTATTTTGGTCTTAGAGGCCCATATATCTTATGTATAAATTGGTATTACCTGTTGTATTCTTCCTATTTCACGGCAGCCTCTCCGGCTCAATTATTTATGACATTATGACATGAAAAGATACGTTATGTTGGTACTCGGTTGAGTAAGGTACTGGGTGCCCATCGCAACCCATTGGTTTGGGTCGTGATAGTTACATAGTGATTGTCGGCTTTGGAATAACTCTTGGCACATTCGAAGACGAACATATGTTTAAGTGGGGGAGAATGTAACGACTAGACTGGTCATTTTGAGCATTTGCACTTCGCTCGATAGTTTAAGGGCACGAGTAGCTCCGTATAATGTATTATGACCTGTGTGATTCATCAGTTTTGGTTTTTTAGGTTATTCCGAATCAATTTGGAAAAATGAATTTCATTATTGAAGCTTTAAGTTTGAAGAGTTAACCAAGTTTGAGTTTTGTAAATTTGACCCCGGAACAGAGTTTTGATGGTTCATTTAGGTCTGGATGGTGATTTTGGATACGAGCGTATGCCCGGATTTGAAATTAGATATTTCTAGAAGGATTAGGCACTAATTGGTGAAAGTTAAAAATTTGAAAGTTTGGAAAGGTTCTAAGTTTGACCAGAAGATGACTTTGAGGATATCGGATTCGGATTGTGGTTCCAAGAATTGGGATATCTTCGATATGTCAATTGGGACTTGTTTGCAAAATTTGAGTTCATTTCGAGTTGATTGGATATGTTTCGGCGCGCATTTTGGATGTTGAAAGTTCAAAGTTCATTCAATCAAATTGAGGTGTGATTCGTCGTTTCGATATGTTATGTGTAAGAGTGGCAAATGGGTGGGTCGGGTCGAAAACGGGTAATGAAAAAATGGATCAATTATCCGACCCGATCCTTATTTAATACGGACAAAAAACTGGTTAACCGGCGGATAATATGGGTAACCATATTATCCAAGAATTCTTGCATATGATCACTTTAGGGAGAATTCTTAGTCTCCCTAACTTGAGGAACCCCCAATTTGAGGCTTTACAAATATAAAAGTTAGACCCATTGGTTATCCATTGGTTACTCATTGGTAATCCATTTCTAAATAGATAATATGGTTCTTATCTATATTTGACCCATTTTTAAAAGGTTCATTACCCAATCCATTTTTTAGTGGATAATATGGGTGGTTAACTATTTTCTTTTAACCATTTTGACACCCCTAGTTATGTGTTATTTAAGGCATCCAGTAGGTCCATATTATTTTATAGGACTCGTTGGTATATTTGGACGGGGTCCTGAGTGGCTCGGATGGGTATCGGACGGGGTTCAGATCGTTTGGAGCCTTGTTGAAGTTGTTGGAATGAGGGACCGCAGGTGTGTACTCATGGAAGCATGAAGCTAGTCGCAGAAGCGACCTGGGGAAGGCTGGTTGGGGAGGCTTCACAAAAGTGTGATCACAGAAGCGACCCTGGACATTGCAGAAGCGGCCTTTGTAACGACCCGACCGGTCGTTTTGAGCTTTTGCACTTGATTTCCAGTTCTCGGGCATGACTTGCCCCGTGTAATGTATTATGACTTATTTAGATCGTTGGTTTTTGTTTTTAGGAAAATCGGAATGGATTTGAAAGAAAAGTCTCAGATGAAAGCTTTGAATTTGAAAGGTTTGACCAAGAGTTGACTTATTTGTATATGATATCGGAACGAAATTTTTATGATTTGTTTAGCTTCATTGGGTGATTTATGACTTAAGAGCGTGATCGGAATTGGTTTTGGAGGACCGGATTATAACTAGGCTTGAATTGGCGAAGTTAAGATTTTGGCGATTTTCGGTTGGCAGGTGAGATTTTGATCCGAGAGTTGCAGTAGCCTCGTTATGTCATTTGGGATGTGTGTGCAAAATTTTAGGTCATTCGGACGTGGTTTGGTTGGGCTTTTGATCAAAAGCGTATTTTGGAAGATTTTTGAAACTTAGGCTTGAATCTGATGTGATTTGGTAGATTTGATGTTGTTTGAGGTGTTTTGACGATTTGAGCAAGTTTGAATAAGATATTGGGTTATGTTTGTGCTTTTGGTTGAGGTCCCGGGGGCCTTTGGGATGATTTCGGGTGGTTAACGGAAGAGTTGAGATGTAATTGCTGCTTCAGATTTTGCTGCTTCTGGTATTTTTGCACCTGCGGTTTGGGGACCGCAGGTGTGGCGTCGCATATGCGTGTTTTTGGCCGCAAAAGCGGGAGAGGAGGAGATGGTCTGGGATCGCAGAAGCGGTCAGGTTATCCGCATCTGCGGAGTCGCAGATGCGGAGGGTGTTTCGCAGATGCGGGGCCTGGTCCCTTTAGTGAGTTCCGCAGAAGCGGACGGGTGAACGCAAATGCGGTACCACAGAAGCGGGCTTTTGTTCACAGATGCAAAAAATCCCTGGGCAGAATGTTTTAATTTGTTTCATCCGCAACTTTAAAGCTAATTTATTCCATTGTTGATCATTTTGAGAGCTGGTTGAAGGAAATTGAAGAGAGATTCGAGGGGAATCACCTAGAGATAAGATTTTTGAACTCAATACTCGATTATTATTGTGAAATCCACCTAGAAATTCATGGAACTAAGCTAAAAATGGAAGAACTAGGGCTTGGGATTTTGAACATTTGAATTGGGATTTGGAGAACCATTTGAGGTCGGAGTTGAGAACTTTTGGTATGTTTGAACTCGTGGAGTGATAAGGAATCTAATGATGTGAAAATTTCTGAGTTTTGAGAAGTGGGCCCGGGGCTCGGGCTTTTCTAATTTCGGGATTTGTGCCCGTTATTGATTTTTTTTGCTTGCGTTTTGTTCTTTTAGCATATTGTGATATATTCGTTCTGATTTTGGATAGATTCGACGCGCGTGGAGGCCGATTTAAGGGGCAAAGGCGTTGCTAGCTAGATGATTAGCTGGTTTGAGGTGAGTAATGATTGTAAATAATGTCCTGAGGGTTTGAAACCCCGGATTTGCACATCGTAGTGCTATATTGAGGTGAGACACGCGCTGGATGATGAGCGTAAGGTCTTTTACTACTGGGGATTGTGACTTGGTCCGTCCCGATTGATGATTTTACCGCGTATTTGACTGAAACTTATTTGTTATCATCCTGATTTGGGCTGATTTCCATATTTGTGATTTGTGCCAATTATTTGAACCCTTCATTTTTATCACTATTTCCTCACTGTTTTGACTCATTACTTGAACTCAGTCTTGTTGATATCTACTATTTTACAAACTCAACCATTTTTACTCAGTTTTGAGACTTAAATGATATTTTAAATGATGTTTTGGGCTGTGAACTATTGTTTTACTAATGACCAAAGGGCTTGTGATGATTTTCAGATTGAGTGAGGCCGAGAGCCATATGTGAGGATATACTGAGTGATATGAGGCCGAGGGCCTGAGATACTTGTTTACGCCACGAGGTGGCTTGAGCGATGTGAGGCTGAGTGCCGAGTGATGTGAGGCCGAGTGCTGAGTGATGATGCCACGAGGTGGCTTGATATAGCGCTTGGGACGTAAGGGGCCCCTCCGGAGTCTGCACACCCATAGTGAGCGCGGGTACCCATTATTCTGAGAGTGAGCCCGAGGGACTGATACTATTCTAAGAGTGAGCCCGAGGGGCTGATACGAGTGATTATGAGGTAGCCCGAGGGGCTGGTATTGTTCTAAGATATTGCCCGAGGGGTGAACTTTTATGTGTTCCTCTTTCACATTTACTTGTAATTTTACCTGTTATACTGTGGTATTTGTGCCCGAGGGGCGGATTTTCTGTGCTTATCGGCACTAACTATTCTGCAATCATTACGTAATTGTTGAAAAAGTCATTTTCAAAAGAGGTTTAAACTGAGCTAAGATATTTCTAAAGATTTCACAGCTTCACTACTTTTCTCAAAGGGTTTTACACTGCTTCTATACAGCATGTTGGTTGCTTTACGTGATTTCTTACTGCTTAGTTGTTATTTACCTTTATTACTCACTGAGTTGGAGTACTCACTTTACTCACTGCACCTCGTGTACAGATGCAGGTATTTATTCCTCCGGCAGCGGGTTTTGTGCTGATCGAAGGCTGAGTTATCGGAGTTTAGCAAGGTGGCTGCCAGTGTTCGTAACACCGCTTTCCTCCCTTTTTGTTCATTAGTCCTGTTTTGTACATTTCAGACCTTGTAGTTGTATTTATACTCCAATAGATGCTCGTGACTTGTGACATCCCGGTATCGGACTGTGTTTGAGCTGTATTCCGCACTTTATAAAGAAATCTTTTACTTAGTTTATGGTTATCTAATCATACTAAAACTGTTTATTAATATTAACTATTCTGAAAAGGCGAAATGGGTTAGTTGGCTTGCCTTGTCCTCACAAGAGGCGCCGTAACGATCGGGTTCGGGAATTGGGTCATAACAGCCTTGCTAGCCAAGGCTGTTTTGCAGATGCGCGACCTTGTTCCGAAGAAGTGAAGGTCACAAGTGCAACCTACTGTCCGCAAATGCGGAAACGTTGGGCAGAAGCTTTAAGTTCGAGGGTTTGGTCATTTTAGCATATTTGAAGCTATGGAGCTCAGATTGTAGCGATTGTTAGGCTATATTCACCACGTGGATTGGGGTAAGTGTTCTCTACTCGATTTTGGTGATATTTCCTGAATCTATCTTTGATTTTGGCATTTGGATTATGAATTGTAAAGAGAAATTAGGGGTTTTAGCCAAAAGTTTCATAGAGTGAGCTTTTGAGTTTTTAAAAACGATTCGGAGTCGGATTTGGGTGAAACAAGTATGATTGGACTCGTAATTGAATGGGTTGTCGGATTTTGTGAGTTTATTCAGATTCCGAGGTATGGGCCGGGGTTTGGATTTAGGGTTGAATTTGGGCTTTTGATTAAAGATTAGGCCTTTATCTATTGGGTTTGTTTCCTTTGACATTATTTGATATATTTGAGTTGTTTTGGCTAGTTTTGAGCTGTTCGGAGGCCGGTACGTAGGGGATGGCATTTTTGGAGCATCGTTCGGTTTGCTTGGTGTTGGATTTGCCTTGTTCAAGGTAAGTAACATTTCTAAATATGGTGTTGAGGTTATGAAACCCCGAATTGCATGCTACATGATTGATGTTGAGGTGACGTGCATGCTAGGTGACGGTCGTCTGGGCGTGCACCGTGTGAATTATGATTTAGTCGATTCTATGAAATTTTGTAGCTACGTTATCTGAACATTTTTACTGTACTCTATGTGTTAGAGAAATTGAGTTATAATTTAGGACCCACCGTGGTCGTTCTTTATTGTTGAGTTATTTGTTTAATTGCAGTTATATACTCAGTCGCATTCGTCATTACAGATCATAGCTCAGTCTTTGTTATTGTATAATTGTCACATCTCATATAATTAATTTGGGTTGCATAGCTTGAGTGTTGTGAGCCCGAGAGACTGGAGAATGATGACTGAGTGAGGTCGAGGGCCTGACAATGAGGTTATTGATACTTTAGCACGTGAGTTGTCCGTGCAACATGTGATAGTCTGTGTGAATCCATATATTGATACTATAGCACATAGCTTGTTAGTGCAGCACGTGAGTTGTCCGTGCGGATCAGGCTTTATAGATTCATGCCATGATTTTGCTTATTACCGCGCTTGGGCTGAGTCGGCCCCTCTGGAGTCTGCACATCTACAGTGGGCACAGTTGCTAGCAGTTATTATGTTTGGGTTAGATCTGCCTTATATAGTACTAAGTGACTGAGTTTGTCGAATGATTGAGTGTGATGAGTGGGAAGAGTGAGACCGTGAGATTGAGTACACTGAGAGTTTGAGTACATGAGTTCATTGCTGAGATGCATTGCATTTGACATGCTTACTTGAGATACATGCATAGAGATGCATTTCCTTCTATTATCCGGCTTTGGTGACATTTATGATTTTACATGTATATTGATATGTAGGCATAAAGATGTATTCTCCTCATGCTATCTGAAAAGAAACATCTTATTTATTGTTGAAAGGTTTTTGGGAAAAATCACAATTTTCAAACATACTCATATGCTTTTGGAGTTTTCGGTGAAAGATTTGGGATTTACTGTTATACTTGAAAAGCATATATATCTTTCCGTAACTATGACTGAGTTGAGTATCTTTTCACCGAGTTATTTTCATGTACCATTTTATTATTATTGTTATGACTATTGCTTGTTATTGGAGTTGGACTCTGACCCTTGTCCTAGCTCGTCACTACTTTCAACCTAAGGTTAGGTTTGTTACTTACTGAATATATGGTGCCGGTTGTACTCATACTACACTTCTGCACCTTGCGTGCAGATGTTGGATGTTGAGGTTGCGTACGGCGGGAGCTTAATCGGAAGATATACCTACGTTCCAGTTATGGCTATAAATTGTCCTTGGTAGCATTAGACTCGAAATATGTTCAATTATAATTCAAACAGATGTTGTAGTTATTTCAATTCAGTTTTGTAAAAATCTAAATCTTAGAAGCTCATGGTTTGTACTACCAGTTCATGAATAATTCTTGTATAAAAGTAGTTGTATTATTTTTTCTTCTCTTAATAAATCTCATTAAATTGGATAGTTCATTATTGGCTTACCTAGCGGATTGTGTTAGGTTGCATCACAACTAGTTGGATTTTGGATCGTGACAGTTTGACTAATAACCCAACGACATTTATGAATTTGATGAATCGGGTGTTCAGGCCATATCTTGACTCATTTGTCTTTGTCTTCATTGAAGACATATTGATCTACTCGCGTAATATGGAGGATCACGAGCAACATTTGAAGATAGTTCTTCAGACCTTGCGGGGACAAAAGCTTTATGCTAAGTTCTCAGGTGAGGGTAATAAGGTGGATCCTAGGAAGATCGAGGCAGTTCACAGTTGGCCTCGTCCTACCACAGCGGCCAAGACCAGGAGTTTCTTGGGGCTAGCAGATAATAATCATCGGTTTGTAGAGGGCTTCTCGTCTATTGCAGCTCTTTTGACTAGATTGACCCAAAAGGGTGCTTAGTTCAGATGGTCCAATGATTTCGAGGTGAACTTTCAGAATCTCAAGACCGCTTTGACTACAACACTTGTGTTGGTTTTGTCCTCCGATTCAGGGATGTATGCTATGTATTGCGACATTTCACGCGTTGGTTTGGGTTGTGTATTTACTATGAAGGGGTAAGTAATTGCATATGCTTCACGTCAGCTGAATCCCCACGAGAAGAATTATCATGTGCACAATTTGGAGTTGGTATGATAGTTCATGCTCTCAAGATATAGAGGCATTATCTTTATAGAGTGTTGTGTAACATCTACACCGATCACCGCAAATTGCAGCATTTGTTTAAGCATAGGGATCTTAATGTAAGGTAGTGCAGGTTTCTTGAGCTACTGAAGGATTATGATATTATCATGCTCTATCATCCGAGAAAGGCGAATGTGGTTGTGGATGCATTGAGTAGAAATACTGAGAGTATGGGTAGTTTGGCATTCATTTTAACGGGGGAGAGGCCATTGTCTTTGGACATTCAGTCCTTAGCTAATCGACTTGTGAGGTTGGATATTTGTTACACCCCATGTTTTTGTACGTAAAAGTACACCACAAGTAAATTGAAGAAAGCTCAGAAATGAGAAATTACATCCCACATTTTCGTACGTTAAAGTTTCGTCGTAAGTTAATCGGCATAAGTTCGGGAATGGAATTATTTTGAGATTATTAGCATTATGATATTTCAAACAAGTGACGAGTAAATTCGTGAAGGTGAGAGGGTAATCAAATCAAAAAAAATGAATTTCGTCGAAGTTTGACATTTAGGGATAAAATACGGTCCGAGCTAAAATACCCGATATTTATGGACTAGTGTCATACAAGGTACCACATGACCATGATAGGGGTGTCTATATTCTTGATTCCCTATATGTCTTATTATTATATCGTTTGTTCATAGGTCTCAGAAAATACGTAAGTTCATAAAACTTATTTCATGATATTAATCAGAGGCATAATGGTTTTATGACAATTCTAAAAGATTTTATTGACGTACTTCTCATGCATTGCATTCATGTACATTGACCTATGATAAGATGGCATTATATATGCATATATATGTATATATATGTATATGGGGTATGGAAAAAGGTTTTGGCGTTATATATCACCACCACCTGATCAGTTGGGATATATTGATGATTTGCCCATAGTGGTCGAGATGATATGATGGGATACCCTCAGAGGCTTGATGATGTTATGAACACATACACCCATGCATGGTATGACATTTATACGCATATGCATGACATTATAAAAATGAAATTATTTACAGAGCTATGCAAGCGTACATGTCGAGTCATTTACTCCATGTCTCTACCATGTCTATTATTTACTGAATTTCATTCCTTACATACTTGGTACATTATTTGTACTGACATCCTTTTTTCCTGGGGATGCTACGTTTCATGCCCGCAGGTCTCGATAGACAGGTCGAGAGCCCTTTAAGTAGGCTATTATCTCAGCGGAAGATGTTAGTGCGCTCCATTTGCTTCAAAGTTGCTTGTTTGGTTAGTATAATTTAGATGTGTATTCTTAGAGACTTGTAGATAAATGTCATGTACGTAAACGTTTGTATGGCCTTGTCGGCCTATGTTCAGTGTACGAGTGGTTATTTTGGCCTTATAGGCCCGTATGTCTTATGTATAAGTTGGTTTCACATGTGGTATTCTACTTATCTCATGGCAGCCTTCCGCTTCAGTTATCCATAATAGTATGACATGAAAAGATACGTTATGTTGGTACTCAATTGAGTAAGGTACCAGGTGCCCGTCGTGGCCTATCGATTTGGGTCGTGATAATATTTTAGAGCCAGGTTGAGTTCTTTCACGTGTTGTGGCTCGTTGTTCTTTATTCGAGCGGATCAAGGCTCGTTAGTACGACAGACTTGCTGGTTCTAAAGGAGATTGTGCTACGTGGTGATTCCAAGTAGGTTACTATCAGCGATGATGGTGTTTTGTGGCTCCAAGGTCGCTTATGTGTTCCTAATGTTGATGGCTAGAGCGTGATGATCCTAAAGGAGGCAAACACTTTGCATTATTCTATTTATCCAGCTGCCACGAATATTTATCGTGGCCTGAGGCAGCATTACTGGTGGCGGCAGATAAAGAAGGATGTCTAAATTGCCAATAGGTTAAGCATGAGCACCAGAGGCAAGAGGCCTACTTTAGTGGATGGTTATACCGGAGTGGAAGTGGGAGCGCATCACTATGGATTTTTTAGCTGGGTTGCCACAGACTTTGAGAAAATTCGATGTCGTTTGGGTTATTGAAGACAGACTAACCAAGGCTGCACACTTTATTTCGGTGATGAATACCTACACTTCATAGAGGTTAGCCCAGATATATCTTTAGGAGATCATCCGGTTGCATGGTGTTCCTATCTCCGTTATTTCATATAGTGACATTCGGTTCCCTTTGCATTTTTGGAGAGTAGTACAGAATGATTTGGGTAACTAGGTAGAGCTGAATACGGCCTTTCATATACAGACCGACGGGCAATCAGAGTGAACAATTCAGATTCTAGAAGATATGCTCAGAGCATGTGTGATTGACTTTGGAGGCCAGTAGGATCGATTCTAACCTTTATCCAAGTTTACTAATAACAACTGTTATTAGAACATTATCAAGATGTCTCCATTTGAGGCCTTTTATGGTCGGTGATGTCATTCCCCCATCAGTTAGTTTGAGCCCGCGAGGATAGGTTAAATGGTATAGATTTGGTAAAGGATTCCTTGGATAAGGTAAAAAAGACATATGAATGACTTCACACAGCTTAGTCTAGGCAGAAGAGTTACATGGATAAAAAAGCACGTGATTTATCATTTATGGTGGGAGAGAAGGTTCTCTTGAAAGTCTCGCCAATGAAGGGTATCATGAGGTTCGGAAAGAGGGCCAAACTAAGTACGAGGTTCGTCGGTCTATTCGAGGTGTTGAAGAGAGTTTGTGAGGCTGCATATAGGTTTAATTTGGCTCCAAGTCTATTGGGAGTTCATAAGGTTTTCCACGTGTCTATGCTTCGCAGGTACTATGCCTACAAGTCTCATGTGCTAGATTATAGCACAGTTCAGCTAGATAAGAGCTTGGGTTTTGAGGAGCCAGTTGATATTTTTAACAGGTAGGTCTGCAAGTTGAGTTATAAGAAGATTTCAGCGGTAAAGGTCCATTGGAGGGGACAAATAGTCGAGGAGGTAACTTGGGATACTGAAGAGGACATGCGGAGAAGATATCCACACTAATTCGGCACTCCGGGTATGATTCTAGACCAGTTCGAGGATGAATTTTTTTTAATAGGTGGAGAATGTAACGACCTGACCAATCATTTTGATTTCTAGATCCTTGTTCCCCTATTTAAGACTTCGTGCATGTGCTTTTACTATTTTATGACTTTTGGGGATAGATGGTTTGATTTTGGAAGGGTTCAGGTTAAATTCGGAACACTTAGTTCCATATTAGTGGCCTAAGGTGGTCAAGTTTGACTTGAGTGAACACTTTGAGTAAATGACCTTAGAAATGGGATTTGAAGGTTTCAATAGGTTCATATGATGACTTGGGACTTGGGCATGTGTTCGGATCGAATTTTGGGTGATCCGGGAGCGTTTCGGCGCTTATTATTGAAAATTGGCGTCTTGAAGGTTTTAGAGTTTCTTAAGTTTGGTTTGAAGTAGACTTTGGTGTTATCAATGTCCTCTTGGATTTAGAGCCTTGGAATAGGTTCATGTGGTTGTTTTCAACTAGTGCATAAAATTTAGTGTAATTCCGAGTTGTCTAAGTATGATTTGTCGCGTTCGGACCTAGTTGGAAGAAGTTTTAAATTCAAAGGTTGATTAATTTGGTTTGAGGTACTCTTCTTTGTTTCGATGTTGTTTTATGTGTATCAAGAGTTTGAGCAGGTCCAGATTATGTTTATGAAATTGTTGGTGCATTTGGACGGGATCCTATGTGGCTCGGGTGTGCTTCAGACCACCCAAAGTTAAGTCTAAAATGGCAGCTTTTCTGCTGTTAGTTTCCTTATTCGCAAACACAGAGGGAGTCTCGTGTTCATGATGAAGGATTTGGGCGGAGGCATTCATTCATGAAGGTGGGATCACATTCGCGAAGGCTGGGAACTGTGAAGCTTCACATTCGTGAGGGGTAGAACGCGATCGCGAAGAAGGAGAAGAGGCTGGGGGCTGGTAGGCCATTGGCCTTCGCATTCATGATGGGCCTTCTGTATTCACAAAGGGTAGGACAGGATAGCCTTCATTATCACGAGGCCCTTGTTGTTTTCGTGAAAGGGAATCCTTGGCATCAGCAGCTTTGCCTTCACAATCGCAAAGAAGGAATCACTAGGCAGAAACATTTTGAAAGTCGGGACTTAGGCTTATTTTTGCCATTCTTCATTTGTGTTGGCCATTTTTAAAGCTTCTTGGAGAGGGATTTTCACTTAGCATTTGAAGGCAAGTGATTTGTTCCTAATGTTAGTTTAATGCATAGTGTATGGGTAGATTTTAACATAGAAATTGTGAAAATTATGGGATTATGTTAAAATACATAGGGTTTTGTAAAAATGAGATTTAATCACAAAATTGTATAATATATTTGAGTTCGTAAGGTCATGGCTAACATTTATCAATGGAAATTTTCGAAATCCGGCCACATGGGCCCGAGGTGACTTTTATGAACTTTCCGAATTGGTTGGGAAATTACTCTAATAGATGAATTATGAACTTTTGAGTATATATTGATTAGTTTGTTTGACTTTTGACTAGGTTCGGGTGCTCGACTTTGTTTTACGGCTATTAGTGCGGTTTGAGGGTCGAGTAGAGGACTTGGAAGCAAGGCAAGTCTCTTTCCTAATCTTGTAAGAGAGAAATATCCCCATAGGTGCTTTAATTTTTATTGTTACTTGATATGGGTGCAATGTACACACATGGTAACGAGAGTCCAAACTGTGACGACCCGACCGATCGTCTCATGAGTTACCGCTCTGTTTCCCCCATTTCTACTTCTTTTTGTTGTGTTTATCGGTGTCATAACACAAACCGATGGGCTGCGATGGGCACCCGATACCTTACTCAATCGAGTACCAACGTAATGTATCTTTCTTATTATATTATCATATACACGTGACATACGGGCCTAACAGGCCAACATGATCCTTTATAAACTCAAAACATAGGCCGACAAGGCCGTACAATCTTTCACGTACACGACATATGTCTACAAGCCTCTAAGAGTACATAAATGTCATAAAGGTCGGACAGAGTCCCGCCATACCAAACAATAAACGTCTAAATCCTACTAACCAGACAAGCAACTCTGAAGCAAATAGAGCGCACCAACATCTTCCGCTGAGCTGATAGACTACGTGGAGGGCTCTTGACCTATCTATCAGGACCTGTGGGCATGAAATGCAGCGTCCCCAAGCAAAAAGGATGTCAGTACAAAAAATGTACCGAGTATGTAAGGCACATAAATAAGTACATAACAGACATGGAAGAAATATGGAGTACATGACTCAACCTGTAAGTCTGAATAACTTTGTCAATCATGAAATAATTATAGTATCTTGCATATGCGTATGAATATCATGTCATGCATAGGTACATGTTTCATAACATCATCAGTCTCTGAGGGCATCCCGTCATATCATCTCGGCCACTGTGAGAAAAATCATCAACATATACCAGTTGATCAGGTGGTGGTGCGTATATAATGCCATAACCTTTCTCATATCCCATATACATATATATACATATATATATACGCGTATATAATGCCATCTGGTCACAGGTCAATGTACATGAATGGAATGCATGAAAAGTTCATTAATAAAATCATTCGGAATGTCATAAGGACATTTTGCCTTTGAGTTATATCATAAAGTAAACTCTTTTCAACTTTCATATTTTTCTGAGACCCATGTACAAATGATAAAATATTATGACACGTGGAAATTCAAGAACATAGATATCTTTAATACTTCTATGAATAGAGTCATTTATGGAATTACTGCATTTGCACGTTTCGTTCGTATCGTATGGATCATGCCAAAAGAAAGAAGGGATAGCCTTAACATACCTGAACAAATTCTCTTTTGCGAAAATGTGTAACGACGGATCGAAGTAGGAAAGTAAATTCGTATGATATCCTTGAGAAAGATTGTACTGGGTTTTCTTTGAATTAGCATTTCATGTTGGACCTTGTAGCATTTCAGAGAATGTCACGTTTGGACATTGCATCATCTAAGAGAATTTTTTTGTTTGGACATGGTATCATTTAAGAGAGTTTAGCATTTGGACATTTTATGGTTCCAGGGAGTTTTCACGTTTTGAATCCTTGTTATCTCTTCGTACTGGTATATAAATGCGGTTTTGCTGATTTTTTGCAAGGTCTTATACTCCTATAATAAAGACACCAAGCAACAATTACGTGTAAGCAAGATAAAGGTTGCCTAGTGACTCATTTTGCATAATTTTTCCACCTTGGTTAACCAAATGCACGAGTCACTTAATGTGAAGTTGGGGCTGCCACATAATCCTTTGTAATCCCTATCCAATATATCCCCAATTAATTAGGTAATGTTCCGTTACCCAGTAATTAACCAATTACCCGCAAAATTGAGAATTATTCTCACTTGCTTGAAATATTACTCACTTTTTACATACCTTATACACCTTACTATTATGGTCATGTAGTACCTTGTATGGTACTAGTCCTTAAATACCGAGTATTTTAGCTCGAGCTGTATTTTATCCCAACATGCCAAACTTGGACGAAAATTCATTTTCTTTGACTTGCTCCCCCTTTAACCTTTACTAATCAATTTTGAAATAGCATAATCCTTATAATCTCAAAATAATCTTTTACTTGGCATGATGTCAATTACCTTACAACAAATTTAACGTACAAATTTACCCCTGTCATGCAGCCTGTATGACCCTAGCTTTGTAAGTGTACTTATGCGATTCATCTTTCCTTTTTCCTTTTATCTTTTAGTCAATCTATAGGCCTTACTTTTTATATACAAGTCTTAATAGTATGCCTCTCTAGGCCTCTATAGGTATACTGAAGTCCTTTGCTCGATACTTTGTAGAACTTGCGAATATGGCCATATCTTATTTCATAGATCTGGTTATCCATTCATATGAATTTACTGCATTTACATGGGTTATACTATACCATAATTTTTACTTCAATCTATCTTTACTGAGGTACGCTTACTAAGCTCCCAATTACTTTTGTTGCATATCCCTTAGGTATAAATCCTAGTCCTTCAATGCTCCTTCATTACCGTTCGTCTTAAGAATCATGGCCTAATCTCATGTCATACTTTGTAACTTGTATCTGACCATTGTTGACTCGCCTCAATGTTGATCTATTATCCTCTACTTGAAAACTTGAAACTTCTTACGTAATACATTACCGCTAGGGCTTACGTTGCATTAAGGAATATTTGAAGTGATTTCCATAATCATATTTCATAGTGTCTCTATGTGATTCACCTTATGGGGGTATCCTAATTTCGTGCCGCCAACAAAATCTTTTCTCCTTCTCTTCTTCTATTTTCTTTTTTTCAAATCATTATTCAAACGAAGGCCCAAATGTCATCCTTTATCTGTCACAATATACCCTTATTTTACTACTAGGTCAGCATTTCATTCTTTCTAAATGCTATTAATCTTAGATTCCTTTGAGTTCATTCAGGCTATATTGAACTTTCAATAATTAGAGAAACCATTATTTCTCTTGTTTTTATGGACTTAATCCTGAGGACTTATCCATTCTCGTCGTGCCTTTCATCATCCTCACTCATGTTTTCTTAAAATTTTGTTACTCTACCATACTTTAGGTTGCGACCTATAAATATTCATTTATAATACTCGCAACTTTCCTTCAACTTGCTTGCACCATAAATTTTCTTATGTTATTCTGGAATGTCAAGCGATACATCACATCGTCTCTAACTTTTCTCTACTCTCTTAACGAGATCTCTTAGTACTTAGAAACCACATGTTGGAAGACATGCCGCTGACGATGCCGCTATCATTCCCGGTTATTGGATCCTCGTGCTTATAACCTTCTATCCGAAGTATGGACTATTCACAACTTTCTACATTTGAGTATCTCGTACGTTGTTCACTTTTACCTTACTTACTTAAAATCTCATATCATATATTTCTTTCATAACCTCCCTTCCACCTAGGTGTATTTCACGTCCATATCTTGAAGCTCTATTATAGTACTCGCACCTCTGGTACATACACAATTTGGTGGGAGCTTCGTATTGACTTCTTATGAGGCTGTTACTTCTTCTAACTGGCTTCCTTGTAGAGCCATTATAGATTATGGTTGTTGGGTTATTTCTCTTGAATATATGATATTAAGAGTGATTTTGTCATGTTCTCAAGCATAACTTCTATAATTTTTTTCAAGGTCCAATAATTAGACTCCTGATTTACTTGGGTGATGTAATTCTTTAGTTTCCCCTTCCTTCTGATCAACCTTTATATAGACTTAAGCTAGCTTTCGATCTGTGGCTCATGGTATCAGTTATTACCTTAGGCTTTCATGGGCGTTATGGAATATCCATGATACAATCTTCTAAAAATTCAATCCTTTGTCTATGTCCTGGGCTCAATTCTTTCTTTTAAGTTATACCGGAGTCTTCTATGGATGTGTAATTGTCAACAAATATGCTGCCTGGATAATGCTCCAAAATCTTGAGTGTATCCATAACATACTAACTCTGGATCATTGATCGAATAATTCCTTTCGTTCCATCTCATCTTTCTTTAAACATGTGCAATTACTTTTCCTGGTCTTTCTGCCCCTTGTTGCGTGCATACTTAACTCATCCTAGTTCCCATATATGCCAGATTCTTTGTGTAACTCATGTAGTCTTGAATATTACCTTCGATCTTTCTCCTCGTTCATTAGCCACGGTAGGTGCCACTTTCTTTTGGAGTGCTTACAATGTTGTTGTGAGACTGTTATTACACGACCATTTACTCTTTAGGTCATTGTGCTTAAGTTGAAGCGTTCTTCCTTATTTTCTCAGCTAGTCTTTTGTTGTAGTACCTAGGGAGAACCCTTGACCCTCGTAAAGTTGTGAGCTTATTAAAGACCTTTTGATGTTCTTTCTTGCCTATAGTTATCCGTAGTTGCTTACCTCCATGCCCTTGTGCTTGTAGGGTTGCTTCTGAGCTGACATTTTGATTGCCTTCCTAGTGGCACTTTCTTTTATCCCTGTAACACTCATACAGTACCTTTAACTACCCCAACTCTTATTTAAATATATCCTAAGCATTATAATAACATTACTGCGAGGCTGAGTTCTCCATATTGGGTTCTACTATGTTTATCTTAAACGATCTGATGACTCGTCTACAACCTCCTATTTAGTCATAACTGGGATCTTCCTGACTAACTACTCATTGGCCCATTCTCATATCAATATTCCTCGTAATCTTTCTTGGGTTATTTCCTTTGTCTTAACTTACATCTCGCACTAGCTCCTTATTTATTAATAACAGCTCGGGCAGGAACCTTTACTTCCTCTCCTTAACTTCGTGCTTGCACAATATTCTTGAATCGTAGCGTATTTGTAAGATTTGGATAAGTGTCATCTCATTCCTCTTTCATTTATCACATTCTTCCTTTACCACTCCATAGTCACTAGAACCACTTAATTTTGACTTAATGTCACATCACTCCATATTCCCCCCTTTAGGGGTGTACTAAGAGCTGAAGCCACGAGGATCTACCTATAGATGTTTTACCTCTTCATCTTTGGCGTCGTTTCTCAACATCAATGATCCTTACTCACCTTGCGGTAATCCTTCTATACCAAGGATAGCAAAATTCCTCACTCGCGATGGTGACAATTAGTGTAACTGGCACATACAGTCCCTTAAGCTTAACTTTGCTCACATTGCTTGCTTTAGGGAAGCGTCTTCCTAAGTGACCATTCTCTGAATTCATTATGGATCTTCTTCTGTTGTCTATTTTATCATCGTAGGAACGCAATCTAAAATTCTCATGATGCTAACTATTATCAAATCACTCAGTCTCTAATTTTTTGTCTTGTTCACCAGTCCATACTGATTTCTATTACTCTTGGATCTAAGTTTTCCTTCTGGTCGTCACATTGGAGTCACAAACTTATTTATCGAAATAAGGATATGACTTTATGGCCTATACTCTTTTGTTGTCTCAATACCTGTCACCCCTCGTCCCTTCCTTTACCTGAATATAGACTTTGTTTTATTGTCATTTCTTTTTTTTTTCCTACTGTCATTATCTATGTATCACACCTTATTCATAATGTTTCCTTATCTCTCTTCTAATTTCCCTACTAATATTTCTGCCTATCACTTTATTTTGAAACTTCAACATGACATTCTTTTGCTTTTAGCTCCCCTTGCTTCATCCCTTGGCTCTTCAGGTTGCCAAGCATTCTCGTTCTACTAGGGATGGGAGCCATACTAAGGTAATATTCATCCCTTTAAGGCTTTCAGTGCCTATCTTTGTAGTACTCATTCCTAGCTGTACTATTTTAGAGTGCACCATTTGGGTGTCTCATAAAGAGATCTATTAGCATATTTGCAATATCCTTCGAAAATGTCAACTGACGCAAACAATTCATCCATCATATCTTCTTATATTATTTTTGTTAACCCCCATAAGTGATATGTGGAATGGGAGCGACCAATTGTATATACCTATGTTACTATTGAATGTAACTCAAAAAGCTTATGTTCCTCTGCCTCCATTATAAACGTCGTTAACCTTCATTAATTGGGCGCCTCGTACCCTTCTTCATCTTACTTCTGTTGCTTTTGAAACTTGTATTTATCTTCTTAATCCCTCATTGACTTTTACCATAAAGATGGATAGACATTCATGCCTTAAGGCTTCTTATTAGGAAGCTTACACTTTTTAGTACACCCATGATCTGCTAAAGACCTCACATTTACTTGTTGTAGGCATCTTAGAAAAATCCAATTCCTCTGACTCAACTCTTCCACAACTATCTCTCTCTCTCCAATTCTCCTTTATGGATGTGGGTATCGTCTTATTACGAAAAAAAAGAATTTCGAAATTTGAATTCTTATAAGTGAGCTCTACCACACGATCCAGAGTAAGAAGAAAGAGTGACAATCCTAAATGTGTTGTAGCTTCCTGCTTATAAGTGTGGTGCACGACACACCCATAAACAAGACTCTACTAGACATGGCTTGTAGGCTCCCTAGGACAACACTACTCTGATACAACTTTTGTCACGACCCAAACCGATAGGCCGTGATGGGCACCTGGTACCTTACTCAACTGAGTACCAACATAATGTATCTTTCTTATTATATCATCATATACACGTGACATACGGGCCTAATGGGCCAACATGATCCTTTATAAACTCAAAACATAGGCCGAGAAGGCCGTACAATCTTTCACGTACATGACATATGTCTACAAGCCTCTAAGAGTACATAAATGTCATAAAGGTTGGGACAGAGTCCCGCCATATCAATCGATGCACGTCTAAATAATAATAAGCAGACAAGCAACTCCGAAGCAAATGGAGCGAACCAACATCTTCCGCTGAGCTGATAGCATACTTGGAGGGCTCTCGACCAGTCTATCGGGACCTATGGGCATGAAACGCAGCATCCCTAGGCAAAAGAGACGCCAGTACGAAAAATGTACCGAGTATGTAAGGCACATAAATCAGTACATAACAGACATGGAAGAAATATGGAGTACATGACTCAACCTGTAAGTCTGAATAACTTTGTAAATCATGAAATAATTATAGTATCTTGCATATGTGTATGAATGTCATGTCGTGCATAGGTACATATTTCATAACATCATCAGCCTATGAGGGCATCCCATCATATCATCTCGGCCATTGTGGGCAAAATCATCAAAGTATACCAGCTGATTAGGTGGCGGTGCGTATATAACGCCATAACCTTTCCCATATCCCATATACATATATATACATACATATATACGCGTATATAACACCATCTGGTCATTTGGTCAATTTACATGAATGCAATGCATGAAAAGTACATTAATAAATTCATTCGGAATGTCATAAGACCATTTTGCCTTTGAGTAATATCATAAAGTAAGCTCTTTTCAACTTTCGTATTTTTCTGAGACTCAAGAACAGATGATAAAATATTATGACACGTGGAAATTCAAGAACATAGATATCTCTAATACTTCTATGAATAGAGTCATTTATGGAATTTGTGCATTTTCACATTTCGTTCGTATCGTATGGATCATGCCAAAATAAAGAAGGGATAGCCTTAACATACTTGAACCAATTCTCTTTTGCGAAAATGCGTAACGACGGATCGAAGTAGGAAAATAAATTCGTATGATATCCTTGAGAAAGATTGTACCAGGCTTTCTTTGAATTAGCATTTCATGTTGGACCTGTAGAATTTCAGAGAATTTCACGTTTGGACATTGCAGCATCTAAGAGAATTCTTACGTTTGGACATGGTATCATTTAAGAGAGTTTCACGTTTAAACATTTTATGGTTCCAGGGAGTTCTCATGATTTTGATCCTTGTTATCTCTTGGTAATGGTATATGAATGTGGTTTTGCCGAATCTTTGCAAGGTCTTATACTCCTCTAACAAAGACACCAAGCAACAATTACGTGTAAGCAAGATAAAGGTTGCCTAGTGACTCATTTTGCATAATTTTTCCACCTTGGTTAACAAAATGCTTGAGTCACTTAATGTGAAGTTGGGGCTGCCACATAATCCTTTGTAATCCCTATCCAATATATCCCCAATTAATTAGGTAATATTTCGTTACCCGATAATTAACGAATTACCGACAAAATTGTGAATTATTCCCTCTTACTTGAAATATTACTCACTTTTCACATAGCTTATACACCTTACTATTATGGTCATGTAGTACCTTGTATGATACTAGTCCATAAATAACGAGTATTTTAGCTCGAGCCGTATTTTATCCCAACATGCCAAACGTGGACAAAAATAATTTCTCCCCCTTTCACCTTTACTAATCACTTGTGAAATAACATAATCCTTATAATGTCCAAATAATCTTTTATTTGGATTGATGTCAATTACCTTACGTCAAATTTAACGTACAATACTTCAAGGTGCAATATCGTCGTAACTTAATACTATGAAGTGTGACATCACCGTAATGTAATACTACCGGGTGCAACATTGTCGTAACTTAATACTGCGAAGCATAACATCACTGTGATGTAATGCTGCAAGGCGCAATATCAATCGTAATATATTACTGCAGGATGTAACACCATCGTAATATATTACTGCAGAGGGTAACATCATCGTAATATATTACTGTAGAGCATAACATCGTCGTAATATAATACTGCGGGGCGTAATATCGACATAATATTGCGTGACATAACAATCGGTATTATGCATTATCGGGTTGGTTGGCTCAGGTTCGGAAAGGTTTTGGTACGATTTTAGACACTTAGTCTCTTTTGATTGAGCTTATGTTGGAAAGTCAACCGAATATTGATTTATGTGAAATAGGGCTCGGATGTGAATTCCTATGGTTCGGATATATTCGGGAGATGATCAGAATGTGTTTTGGAGGTCTAGAGTAGATTTAGGCTTGAATTGGCGAAGTTGGAATTTTAGTGTTTTCCGGTTGGTAGGTGAGATTTTGATATAGGGGTTGGAATAGAATTCTGGGAGTTGCAGTATGTCTATTGTGTCATTTGGGATGTGTGTGCAAAATTTCAGGTCATTCGGACGTGGTTTGATAGACTTTTTGATCAAAAGTAGAATTTAGAAGATTTTGGAACTTTAGGCTTGAATCCGAGGTGTTTTGGTTGATTCGATGTTGTTTGAGGTATTTTGAAGATTGTTATAAGTTTGGATAGTGGTATTTGACTTGGTTGTGCTTTTGGTTGAGGCACTGGGGGCCTCGGGGTGATTTCGGATGGTTGGCGAAAAGTTAGGAATTTGGAAGTTGCAGCTGAAGCTAAGTCTGATGTCATAACCGCACCTGTGGTTAGGGGACCACAGGTGCGGGCTCTCAGAAGCGGATATGGATCCGCAGATGTGGCCAAGAGGGGATCAACTGGAACCGTAGAATCGGCTAAAGGAACGCACCTGCGGTAGCGTAGGTGCGAGATCATGAGAGCAGATGCGGTTGGTTGGACCGCAGAAGCAAGACTGCAGAAGCAGAAATAGGACCACTGGTGCGGAATCCCTGGGTTAGAAGGTATATATTCCATCCTTGGCAATTTTTGATCTATTCTTCACCATTTGCATGCGGGTTTGAGCTTAAGGGAGTTATTTGAAGAAGGATTTCAAAGGGATTTCATAGAGGTAAGGTTTTTGGACCCTAAACTCATCCCTATTGTGACGACCCAACCGGTCATCTTAAGAATTTACGCCTCGATCCCCTATTAATGTTTTTCTCGTGTTTGTTTCTGCTATTGTGAGTTGTCGGGAGGGTTTATTTGGAGTTTCGGAGAGTTTTGGGTGACTTAGTCCCTAAATGAGAGCTTAAGTTTTGGAAATTTGACCGCAGTCGAAACAGTGTGAAGACAGCCTTAGAATGGAATTCTAATGGTTCCGTTAGCTCCGTTGGGTGATTTCGGGTTTAGGAGCGTGTTCGCATTATTTTTTGGAAGTTCGTAGCTAATTTAGGCTTGAAATGCAGAAAGTTGAATTTTTGAAGTTTCGAGTTCGATACTGAGATTTTGATTCGAGGGTCGGAATGGAATTATGGAAGTTGGAGTAGCTCTGTAGTGTTGAATGTGACATGTGCAAAATTTCAGGTCATTCGGACGAGGTTTGATAGAATTTTTGATGGAAAACGTATTTTGAGAGTTTTTGAAGTTCTTAGGCTTGAATCCGATGCTAAATTGGTGTTTTGATGTTGTTTTGAGCGTTTCGAAGGTTGGAACAAGTTTGAATGATGTTATGGGATATGTTGGTAGGTTTGGTTGAGGTTCTGGGGGCCTCGGGTGTGTTTTGGATGCTCAACGGGTCATTTTTGGGACATAGAAAATTGCAAAAAATGTTGCAGCAGTTTGTTCTGGTTTCCTTCTTCGCGTTAGTGAGTGGGGTCTCGCGTTCTCGAAGAGGATCTGGGGCTGGTGAGGAATTTATGCTTCGCGTTCGTGAAGTATCTCCTGCGTTCGCGAAGCTGAGAGTTCTATATATACACGTTCGTGATGGTTTTCTCGCGTTCGCATAAGAGGAGAAAGTTTTGAATCGCGTTCGTGACCTGGGCATAACATTCGTGATGAAGAAATCTGGGCCCAAGTGAAATTGTTCTTCGTGAACGCAAGGGGCCTTCCGCATTCGCGAAGAAGGAATATCTGAGCAGTATTTAAATAGCCCATCCGCGACCCTTCTTCATTTTTCCATCATTTTTGAACGGGATTGAAGCTTTTAAGGGTGATTTTTAAGGGAACCAAAGGGGAATCACTTGGAGGTAATATTTTTTACTTCATAACTCGTTTGTATGTGATTAAAGACCTAATTAGTGGTAGAAAATTTGGAAAAATGGGTAATTAGGGCTTTAGATTAATAGACCATAAAATGGGTATTTGAGGAGTCAATTGAACTCTGATTCCAGTATTCTTGTTATGTATAGACTCGTGAGAATATGAGGATTCTGAAAATTTAACCTTCACCCGATTCTGAGACGTGGGCCTGAGTGGCATTTTGGTCATTTTACCTAATTTCGCGTATTATCTTAGAATTTATTTGTATAATCAATTACTTGAGGTGTTATTTATATTATGCAATTGAATTGAATAGATTTGGGCTCTTTGGAGTTAAGTACACGTGGCAAAGACGTGGTTTCGGGTTGATTTTGAGCTGGTTCGAGGTAAGTGGCTTGCCTAATCTTGTGTGGGGGACTTTCCCCTTAGGATTGATATTGTGATATTTGAAATGCCTTGTACGTGAGGTGACGAGTATGTACTAGTGCTAATTAATTAAAAATCAGGTTTCCATTAAGTAACTTTAATTGTGGTTTTCCCTTTCTATTTATTCTACTTGCACATTTAAACCTGTTGTTAGCTTAGAGAAGCATGTCTAATTGACTTAATTTCTTTATTTGCTTTAACTGCCTTATTTGTATTATGTGAAGCATGCTACGTTAGAGTTGTCTGTGTTACCTTGTTATGAAGTTGAGTTTATTTGAGTATTCCTTGTGCCATTGTTGTGTGTTTTACTTTGGGACTATGGAACGACATCCCGTGAGATCCCCTGTATGCATTTACGATTTGAGTTGAAGTGCGAGATACCGAGAGATACACAACACATATATTGAGGATACCGAGAGATCCTAAGGATACCAAGAGATCCCTAGTACACATTGAGGATACCAAGAGATCCTCAGGATACCAAGAAATCCCTAGCATACATTGAGGATACTAAGAGATCATCGGGATACCAAGAGATGCCTAGCATACATTGAGGATACCAAGAGATCCCTGGCATAAATCGAGGGTACTAAGGGATCCTCGGGATACTGAGAGATCCCCCAGTTATTTTCTTTATGAATAGTGGTATTTCCTTGTGATTGTTTTGTCTCTATTTTAGTTGTTGTTATCCTTATTATCATGTATTAATTCTTACTGTTAGTTTTAATTGTACCGCTTATCTTATTATGTTATACCTGATATTTCATTTAATCTTAGTAGGGCCCTGACTTTCCTCGTTACTACCCAACCAAAGTTAGGCTTGGCACTTACTGAGTACCGCTGTGGTGTACTCATGCCCTTTCTGCGCATGTTTTTCTTGTGAAGATCCAGGTACCTCCATTTAGACTTATCACTCGTAAGACGAGGCGCTTGTAGAGACTCTGAGGTATATCTGCCCCGTTCGCAGACCGAAGAGTCCCTTTCTACTCCCCCTTTTTTAGTATTTAGCCCTTATGTATTTTCCTTTTTTTTGTTAGATATTCTAGAGTTAGATACTTGTAGACATTCAAAGGCTTATGATCATGAGATTCCGGGTTTTGGGGAATGTATTCAGATTTCGAGAGTTGTCGTGGTGCATGTCGAGCGGCACTTTTAAACACTATTTTATTTTACTATTTCATTTTTATTATTTAATCCGCAAATTGGTTTATTTTTCTGCTTTGTTAGTCTTACATAGTCACAGAGACTAGGTGCCGTCACGATGGTTCACGGAGGGCAAACCGGGGTCGCTACTAGTTGGTATCAGAGCACTAGGTTCATAGGAGTCATGAATCATAAGCCGGTTTATTAGAGTCTCGCGGATTGGTACAGAGACGTCTGTACTTATCTACAGGAGGCTATGTAACAGTTAGGAAAATTCCACTTCATTTTATTTCCCTATCGTGCGAGATTTTTGACATCACAATCCTAAACCTCTATCTTCCATTCTCTCACAGATGGTGAGGACACGTACTACTAGAGATGATTAGACACCCGTGCCCTCTGCGAGAGCCGTCAGAGGTCGGGGGGTAGAGGCCAAGGATGCGCATGTGGTGCAGTGATAAGTAGGAATTTTAACAAGTTTCATGCTCCTACTTGCCTATGCTTTGATTATAAATCATTACAAACTAGTCCCAAAAGGCTCATAAGTTGTGCTTGATTGCAGGTTTGATCGACAAAGTGACGAAATGTCAAAGATTGGCTCAAAAGGAGTGAAACCTTCTCAAGTAAACTAAGGGCAAACAGGCCTAGTGCGGACGCACAAAGTCGAATGCGGCTGCACTGGATGATTCAGAGAGATGGCAAAACTAGGCTTCAGGCAACATAACCGCAGTCCACATTGCGCGGTCCGCGGTGAAAGTTCCGCGACCACACTACCTTTTTGTGCGGTCCGCGGAAGAGATATTTAGAGAGATGACAAAAATCAGGCTTCAGGCAACGCAGCCATAGTACACATTGCGCGGTCCGCGGTAAAGGTTCCGCGACCGCACTACCTTTTTGTGCAGTCCGCGGAAGAGATATTCAGAGAGATGGAAAATGCCAATGCAGTCGACGATCATGGTTGTGCGGACCGCGACAGCTGCTTCCGCGGTCGCGGCCCATTCTACGCGGTCCACAGAGCCCAAGTTCAGAGAGCCCAAATTGAAGTCCAAGAGCCTAGTGAGGCCGCGGTCCATTTTATGCGGCCCGCACTGACCCCGCAGGGGTATTTTTCTCCAGTTTTTTCAGCCTAGTATAAATAGAACATTTTACCATTTTTAGGTCATCAGATATATCTAAGACTGAGTTGCGCTCGTGGGAACCTCATCTGTAGCCATTTTTGGCATCTTAGCTTCAAATTAACGATAGATTCTTGTATTTTAATTTAGCATTTAATTAATATGCCTTGTTCTTCATCTATTTCTCTATTTTCTCCTTCAAGCATGAGTAGCTAAACCCATTAGCTAGGGTTGTGGCTCAACCCTAGTGTGGGTAATTGATGGGTGTTGCCATCTATTGTTAGATTGACTATGGGTGTTTGTTATTTGGGTCAATTTTATGGTTTAATCTATGAATTGGTGGTTGCAAACACTGGTTTGTGCTAAGTTGACTTGGCTCTTCTTGAGAAAGAGAGCCTAAGTCTCCAAAATTGACCCAACAAGGAATTGGGATGGACTCAAGAGAATTGATAGTCCCAATTAAAGGGTTAAGCCTCGAGAGAGTAATTACCCAACTTGAACCCTAGTTGCTTGAGCTAATTTGCCTACCCATTTGGTCTCGAGAGAGTCAATTAGGCAAAATCACTCTCTCTACCGAGAGGTGTGAGAGTGGGTAAAATTGTGCAACGGTTATAGCATAAGCCCCAATTATGTCAATCGAACCTTAGTAACATCTACCCATCAATTAGCCACCTAGGTAATGTCATGACCCTAGTGTCCGTCTTCCCATTAGATACAACTTAGCAATTATCTCGTAGCATAATCTAGTTTCAATTAATAGTTTGATAATAGTAGTTTATAATAAAAATAAATAAAAAATGTATGGAAGTGACATTAGGAACAAATACACAACACTAGTCTAGATAGATACTTGACTCCATTCCTAGCTCTCTTTGGAAATCGATCCCGACCCTCATATCGGGTAAAAGCTATTGCGACCCTCTCTTCCTACATTTTAGTAGTGCGGAGTCGGCAGCGACCATGCAACTAGAGCACCCGCACGAGCTGCCATCGAGGAGCCACCAACAATTCCAGCCAGAGCCCAGGCATTGGATACGCCTACTGCTACTACTACTTCAGCACTTTAGGAGACATTAGCACAGTTCCTGAGCATGTTTGGTATATTAGTCCAGGCAGGGTTGATTTAGGTTGTACCAACTACTTCACAGATCGGGGCAGGGACCCAGGCTTCCACCACCCCCACTCTAGAGTAGTGAGTTCTCATTGTTTAGGTTCCAGGTGTCATGGAGACACACCCTGTGGTCCCAGTTCAACAGGTGGTAAAGACCTCTCGCCGAGTAGAGGACAAGTGGGTCCAGGAGAGAGAGGACAGACGAGCTCAGGAGAGAGAGTATAGGGAAGCGAGGAGACATCATAGACTAGAGAGACCTACTGGTCCTTATTTTGGAGGAAGAGTACGGCATGGTAGAGGTTTTGTGGGTCAGCCAACTAAGTTTGCATCTCAAATTTCACACAGTGTTTCAGGTGTTCAGGGGTCTTGGAGTACCCGTACCACATAGTTCCCACTGCCACGTCCTCCCAAAGCTTGTTTTGAGTGTGGTGACACACGCAATATGGTGAGGGATTGCCCTAGACTTGGGAGGAGTGCACCTCCATAGACATCTCATCCATAGCGCGCTCCGTAGAGTTCTTAGGCTATAATCACAGCACCAGTTGCTACCCCACCTGCTCAGCTAGTTAGAGGGGAAGGCTAGGCCAGATATTATGCCCTTCCTGTCCATGCCGAGGTTGTTACCTCTGATTCTATCATCATAGGTATTGTACTGGTTTGTCATAGAGATGCATCAGTTCTATTCGATCCAGGATCCACTTATTCTTATGTGTCTTCTTATTTTGCTCCGTATTTGGGTGTATCTTGGGATTCTTTGAGTTCCTCTGTTTATGTTTTTACTCTTGGGCCAATTTATTGTTGTGTAGCATGGTAGATTTTGATATTATCTTGGGCATGGATTAGTTGTTGCCCTATTATACTATTCTTGATGGTCATGCCAAAACCGTGACGCTGGCTATGACAGGTGTACCGCGTGTTGAGTGTAGTGGTACTTTAGATTACACTCTTAGTAGAGTTATTTCTTTCTTTAAGGCTTAGTGTATGGTTGAGAAGGGGTGTGATGCGTTTCTAGATTATGTGAGAGATGTCAGTATTGATACCTCTTCCATTGATTCAGTCCCAGTAGTACGGGATTTCCCGATGTATTTCCAGCTGATCTTTCGGGCAAGCCTCCTGATAGAGATATTGATTTTGGCATTGATCTGTTGCGGGGCACTCAGCCCATTTCTATTCCTCCGTATCATATGGCTCCTCTTGAGTTGAAGGAGTTGAAGGATCAGTTATAGGAATTGCTTGATAAGGGTTTTATTCGGCCAAGTGTATCACCTTGGGGTGCTCCTATCTTGTTTGTGAAGAAAAAGGTTGGTTCTATACGTATGTGTATTGATTATCGCCAGTTAAGCAAGGTTACAGTGAAGAACCTTTATCCTTTGCCTCGTATTGATGATCTGTTTGACCAGCTTCAGGGCGCATGGGTGTTTTCTAAGATTGATTTGCGCTCAGGTTACCATCAATGAAGATTAGGGAGCCGGATATCTCGAAGATTGCTTTCAAGACTCGGTATGGTCATTACGAGTTTTTTGTTATGTGATTTGGGCTGACCAATGCCCCAATAGCCTTTATGCATTTGATTCACAGTGTGTTCCGGCCCTATCTTGACTCATTCGTCGTTGTCTTTATTGATGGTATTCTGGTGTATCCCCAGAGTCGGGAAGATCATGAGCAGCACCTGAGGACAATGCTTCAGACCTTGAGAGAAAAGAAGTTATACGCTAAGTTCTCAAAATGTGAGTTTTGGTTGGATTTAGTGGCATTCTTAGGTCACGTGGTGTCGAGTGAGGCTATTCGGGTGGATTCGAAGAAAGTAGGCCGTGTAGAGTTGGACTAGACCATCCTCAGCTACAGAGATCTGCAATTTTCTTGGCTTGGAGGGTTATTACCATCGTTTTGTTGAGGGGTTTTCATCGATTGCAGCCCCTATGACCAGACTGACCCAGAAGGGTGCTCCATTCCAGTGGACGGAAGAGTGTGAGGCGAGCTTTCAGAAGCTCAAGACAGCTTTAACTACAACCCCAGTTTTGATATTGCCTACAGATTCGGGATCTTATACTGTCTATTGTGATGCCTCGAGGATTGGCCATAGAGCGGTTTTGATGCAGAATGGTAGGGTGATTGCCTACGCATCCAGACAGTTGAAGGTGCCTGCGAAAATTTATCTTGTCCATGACCTTGAGTTAGTTGCCATTGTTCACGCCCTGAAGATATGACGTCATTATTTCTACGGTGTCCCTTGTGAGATTTACAGTGATCATCGGAGCTTGCAGCACATGTTCAAGCAAAAGGATCTAAATTTGCGCCAGAGGAGATGGTTAGAGTTGATGAAGGACTATGATATCACTATTTTGTATCACCCAGGCAAGGCCAATGTGGTGGCCGATGCCTTGAGTCACCGGGTAGAGAGTTTGGGGGAGTTTGGCTTATTTACCAGCATCGGAGAGGCCTATGGCGATGGATGTTCATGCTTTAGCCAGCCAGTTTGTGAGATTGGATCTTTTGGAGCCCAGATGGGTTCTAGCTTGCGTGGTTTCTCGGTCTTCCTTATTTGATCGTATCAGGGAGCGTTAGTATGATGACCCTCATTTGCTTGTCCTCAAGGACAAGGTTCAGTACGGTGATGCCATAGATGTGACTATTGGTCATGATGGGGTATTAAGGATTCAAGGTCGGATCTGTGTACCCAATGTTGATGGGCTTCGGGAGTTGATTCTAGAGGAGGCCCATAGTTTGTGGTATTCCATTCATCCGGGTGCCGAGAAGATGTACCAGGATTTGAGGCAGCACTATTGGTGGAGGGGTATGAAGAAAGATATAGTTGGGTTTGTAGCTCGGTGCCTCAATTGTCAACAGGTGAAGTATGAGCACCAGAGACCGGGTGGGTTGCTTCAACAGATAGAGATTTCGGAGTGAAAGTGGGAGCGGATCACCATGGACTTTGTAGTTGGGCTCCCACGGACTATGAGAAAGTTCGATGCTATTTGGGTGATTGTGGATCGGCTGACCAAGTCCTCTCATTTCATTCCTGGGTGTACTACCTATTCTTCGGAGCGGTTGGCAGAGATTTATATCCGGGAGATTGTTCGTCTGCATGGTATTCTAGTTTCCATCATTTCAGATAAAGGTACTCAGTTCACATCACGATTCTGGAGGGTCGTTCAGCATGAGTTGGGTACTCGGGTGGAGTTTAGTACAGCATATCACCCTCAGATGGATAGACAGTCTGAGCACACTATTCAGATTCTTGAGGATATGCTCGTTCGTGTGTGATTGAGTTTGGAGGGTCTTGGGATCAGTTCTTTCCATTGGCAGAGTTTGCCTACAACAACAAATATTAGTCCAGTATTCGGATGGCACCGTATGAGGCTTTATATGGTAGGCGGTGTAGATCCCCGACGGGTTGGTTTGAGCTGGGTGAGGCTAGATTATTGGGCACGGACTTGGTTCAGGATGCTTTGGAGAAGGTTAAGGTGATTCAGGATAGACTCCGTACATTCTAGTCCGAGCATAAGAGTTACGCGGACAGGAAGGTTCGTGATATTTCCTATATGGTTGGAGAGCGTGTTCTGCTTCGGGTTTTGCCTATGAAGAGTGTTGTGAGATTTCGATAGAAAGGGAAGTTGAGTTCGAGGTTTATTGGCCCTTTTAAGGTATTGAGGCGTGTTGGGGAGGTTGCTTATGAGCATTCCTTACTTCCCAGCTTAGCAGAAGTTCATCCGGTATTTCATGTTTCGATGCTCCGGAGGTATCATGGTGATCCATCGCACGTGTTGGATTTCAGTTCAGTCAAGTTGGACAAGGATCTATCCTATGTTGAGGATCCAGTGGCAACATTGGACAGGCAGGTTAGAAAGCTAAGGTCAAAGAACATTGCATCCATGAAGATTCAGTGGTGGGGTCAGCCGGTCGAGGAGGCGACCTGGGAGACCGAGCAGGAGATGCGCAGCCGTTATCCTCATCTTTTTCTTACTCAAGTATGTCTTTATGCTAGTTCGAGGACGAACGAATGTTTAAGTATAGAAGGATGTGATGAGCCGGCCGGTCGTCTTAAGAATTTATGCCTCGATCCCCTATTAACTGTTTTTCCCGTGTTTGTTTCTGCTATTGTGAGTTGTCGGGAGGGTTTATTTGGAGTTTCGAAGAGTTTTGGGACACTTAGTCCCTAAATGAGAGATTGAGTTTTGGAAATTTGATCGTAGTAGGAACAATGTGAAGATGGCCTCGGAATGGAAGTCTCGATGGTTCCGTTAGCTCCGTTGGGTTATTTCGGGTTTAGGAGCATGTTCGGATTGTGTTTTAGAGGTCCTTAGCTAATTTAGGCTTGAAATGCCGAAAGTTGAATTTTTGAAGTTTTCGGTTCGATAGTGAGATTTTGATCCAAGGGTCGGAATGGAATTCCAGAAGTTGGAGTAGCTTCGTAGTGTTAAATGTGACGTCTGTGCAAAATTTTAGGTCATTCGGATGAGGTTTGATAGACTTTTTGATCGAAAGCATATTTTGAGAGTTTTTGAAGTTCTTAGGCTTGAATCTGATGCTAAATTGGTGTTTTGATGTTGTTTTGACCATTCCAAAGGTTGGAACAAGTTTGTATGATGTTATGGGATATGTTGGTAGGTTTGGTTGAGGTCCCGGGGGCCTCGGGTGTGTTTCAGATGCTCAACGGGTCATTTTTGGAACTTAGAAAATTGCAAAAAATGTTGCAGCAGCCAATTCTGGTTTCCTTCTTCGCGTTCGCGAGTGGGGTCTCGCGTTCGCGAAGTGTATCCCGCATTGGCGAAGCTGAGAGTTCTATACCTACGTGTTCGCGATTGTTTTTTCGTGTTCGCGATGAAGAAATTTGGGCCCAAGTGAAATTGTGCTTCGCGAATATGAGGGGCCTTCCGCGTACGCGAAGAAGGAATATCTGGGCAGTATTTAAACAGCCTATCCGCGACCCTTCTTCATTTTTTCACCATTTTTTAACGGGATTGAAGCTTTTGCGGGTGATTTTTGAGGGAACCAAAGGGGAATCACTTGGAGGTAACATTTTTGACTTCATAACTCGTTTATATGTGATTAAAGATCTAATTAGTGGTAAAAATTTTGGGAAAAATGGGTAATTAGGGCTTAAGATTAAGAGATCTTAAAATGGGTATTTAAGGGGTCAATTGAACCCTGATTTCAGTGTTCTTGTTATGTATATACTCGTGAGAGTATGAAAATTCTGAAAATATAAACTTCACCTGATTCCGAGACATGGGCCTGAGGGGCATTTTGGTCATTTTACCTAATTTTGCGTATTAGCTTAGAATTTAATTGTAGAATCAGTTACTTGAAGTGTTATTTACATTATGCAATTGAATTGAATGGATTTGGGCCGTTTGGAGTCGAGTACTCGTGGCAAAGACGTGGTTTCAGGGTGATTTTGAGTTGGTTCGAGGTAAGTGGCTTGCCTAACCTTGTGTGAGGGACTTTCCCCTTAGGATTTGTATTGTGATGATTGAAATGACTTGTACGTGAGATGACGAGTGTGTACTTGTGCTAATTATTGAAAAATTCGGTTTTCATTAAGTAACTTTAATTGTTTTTTTCCTTTCTATTTATTCTACTTGCACTTTTAAGCTTGTTGTTAGCTTAGAGAAGCATGTCTAATTGACTTAATTTCTTTATTTGCTTTAACTGCCTTATTTGTATTACGTGAAGCATGCTAGGTTAGAGTTGCATGTGTTACCTTGTTATGAAGTTGAGTTAATTTGAGTATTCCTTGTGCCATTGTTGTGTGTTTTACATTGGGACTACGAGACGGCATCCCGGGAGATCCCCTGTATGCCTTTACGATTTGAGCTGAAGTGCGAGATATCGAGAGTTCTCTAGCACGTATATTGAGGATGCCGAGAGATCCTCGGGATACCAAGAGATCCCTAGCATACATTGAGGATCCCAAGAGATCCTCGGGATACCAAGAGATACCTAGCATACATTGAGGATACTAAGAGATCCTCGGGATACCAAGAGATCCCTAGCATACATTGAGGATACCAAGAGATCCCTAGCATATATCGAGGGTACTAAGGGATCCTCGTTATACTGAGAGATCCTCGGTTATTTTCTTTGTGAAGAGTGGTGTTTCCTTGTGATTGTTTTGTCTCTGTTTTAGTTGTTGTTATCCTTATTATCATGTATTAATTCTTACTGTTAGTTTCAACTGTACTACTTATCTTATTCTGTTATACCTAATATTTCATTTAATCTCAGTAGGGCCCTGACCTTCCTCGTCACTACCCGACCAAGGTTAGGTTTGGCACTTACTGAATACCGCTGTGGTGTACTCATGCCATTTATGCTCATGTTTTTCATGTGCAGATCCAGGTACCTCCATTTAGACTTATCACTCGTGAGACGAGGTGCCTGTAGAGACTCCGAGGTATATCTGCCGTATTTGCAGACCGAAGAGTCCCTTTCTACTTCTCATTTTTTAGTATTTAGCCCTTCTATATTTTTCTTTCTTTTGTTAGATATTCTGGAGTTAGATACTTGTAGACATTCAAAGGCTTGTGATCATAAGATTCCGGGTTTTGGGAAATGTATTCAGATTTCGAAAGTTGTCATGGTGTATGCCGAGCGGCACTTTTAAATATTATTTTATTTCACTATTTCGTTTTCATTATTTCTTCCGCAAATTGGTTTATTTTTCCGCATTGTTAGGCTTACCTAGTCATAGAGACTAGGTGTCGTCACAATAGTTCACGGATGGCGAACCGGGGTCGTGACATCTATGGTGTTATTTCACTGATTTGGCTTGAAACTAATGGAAATTAAGGGTTAAAAATTGGAAATTAGGGCTTGGTGTTGGAGACTTTTGAGTGAGAGTTTGAGGGGCCTTTTGTGGTCGGATTTTGGTACTTTTGATATGAATGAACTCGTGGAATGATAAGGATTTCATTGATGCAAATTTTATCAGATTCCGAGACATGGGCCCGGGGGTCGGGTTTAGCCAATTTTGGGATTTTTGGTATATTTTGATTATTTTGCATGGGCTTCGTTCCCTTAGCATATTCTAATGTTATGATTCTGATTTTAGGTAGATTCGGCGCGAGTTGAGGTCGAGGCGAGAGGCAAAGGTGTCATGGAGTAGTAAAGTCCCGTGACATCCAAGTTTGATTTTCGAAATGAAAGATTGAGCAGCTGCTGAAGATGGAGCTGCAGAGGGTAGTTCCGGTAAGAGAGAGAAAGTTTGATTGATAAGGGCATTCTGTGAATGGAGGAATTGGCACAAATCTGATCTGAAGTAATGTGTTGCCGCGAATCGGCTGAAAGAGTTTCAATAGGCCAGGAAACCATTTCCGCTAAAGAGTTCTCTATTGCAATGTTTTTTGGCGGGTCGCTTTTTCATCCGGTTTGAGGCAAGTAACCATTGTAAATCTAGAACTGAGGGTACAAACCCTGGTATTTCATATTGTTTTGATAAATGAGGTGACGCACATGCTAGGTGACGAGCGTGTGGGCGTGCACCGGTAGGGCTTGTGACTTGGTCCGTCCCGTAGCGACTATTAAGCTATGTATTTGATTTGAAATCTTATGATATCACTTATTTTAGAGATTTATACTATATTATGGGTTGTATGCCATGTTTGGGGCCTTGTGCCGACCTGTTGAGACCTTTAAGGTCATTTTTACTGTTTTCCTCACTCTATTTGTTTGAAAGCATATCCTCAGTCGTATTTTACCTGTTTATTGTTTAAACCTGGGTTTATGACTCTACTTCTTAAAATGTGAGAACTGTTTAGGCTGAGTTTCCCTGATTTCCACTGTTATGCCCGAGTGGCTGTGAGGTTAATGACTGAGAGAAGTTGAGGACCTAATAGTGAGGATTTTATATATATATATGGTTCGGGCTGCACGCCGCATCAATATTATATGTATATATTATGGATCGGGCTGCACGCCGTAGCGATACTTATATGGATCGGGCTGCACGCGTAGCGATATATATATTGGATCGGGCTGCACGACGCAGCGATATAATATTTGGGCTTTATGAGACCCTCCGGTGTTTGTACACCCCCAGTGAGCGTAGTCGACTATAACTATGGATCGGCTGCACGCTGCAGCGGTTATTATGATTATTACTATTATGACATATTATTGAGCCGGAGTGTTGAGTGTGAGTACTAAGTGATGAGAGCTGAGTCACGAGTGACTGAGAGACTTGCCCGAGAGGCTATATTTTTTAGTGATACATGCCCGAGGGGCCCATTTATGATATCTTTGCTGATTTCACTCTTCTCTTATAATGAGCCTCTGCTGAAAGTGGCTAAGTAAATGATTTCAAAGTATTTCCATTGAAACTAACGTTTTTACGAAGTAACTGACTTTTAAGTTGTTGAGTTTGATTTGATACTCTGTTGTGTACTCTTATATATGATTTTTTAACTACTCATCAATGCACTCAGACCTTATTTACTTTAGTTACTTACTGAGTTGGCGTACTCATGTTATTCCTTGAACCTGTTATGCAGATCCAGGTGCCCGAGCGGCAGAGTGAGAGTCCCCAGCATTTTCAGATCTTATCGGAGACTGCAAGGTAGCTGCACGGCATTCGTAGCCCTATTTTCCTCCTTCCTATCCTTGTTTTCCGCATTTTTAGACTTGTTATGTAATAGACAGTCGGACTAGTTGTATTAAGAGGCTCTAGACTCGTGACACCAGATTGTTGGGATGTGCTGGTTTGATATTTTACCGTTTTCCACATATTTCAGTGATTTAAATATCTTATGAAAAATTGGGACACAAATAAATGTTAGAAAAATATTTTTATTAAAAGAAATTTACTGAGGATACTTGATTGGGTTGGCTTGCCTAGTATTGCGATAGGCGCCATCATTACTGAGTATTTGGGGTCATGACACAAACGTAGCTAAAATCATGTTTATGTACGGATAGATTTATGATCTTATCATGCAGTATTTGTATTGCTTAAACTCAACTTGTTAATTTAATTACTTAAATTTATAATTAAAATTTGATTAGGGATCATGTTAAGAAGAGCTTCATCACCTTAAATTTATGATGGAATACTTGATTGTTGGTAAAATCATGCTTTATTTATGTGCCCATTCTTGTATTGAAATTATTTGACCCGTAAGTCGAGGAGTTTCTCCATTTCCTATGGATCGGGCCGTATGGCTCGGTGATGCTATAAAATAACATTACGGATCAGGTCGAACGACCTCGACAGTATATTTAAGAAGCATCTATACTTCACGTTGGTTGAACCTCTAGCAGTGTACACGATTATTAGGGATCAGGCCATACGACCTTGGCATAATTCGTGCGTAATGTGACTAGGAGGCTGAATGTATATGAGATTTCTTTTTCTTGGCTTGAGACTTGATTTTTGCTTGATGTTCCTTATTTTTTAGAGATAGCACATAATATATGAGGATTTCATATTGTCATCATGTTGAAGGATCATGTTATTTGTTATTTCTTATTTTAATGTTACTGTTGTGTTTTATGCCTATTTATAATTTATGTACTTTATTTATTGGACCACTAGTAAGTGTCGATGTCGACCCCCGTCACTACCTTTTCGAAGTTAGACTAAATACTTACTAGGTACGTGTTGATTTACGTACTCATGCTACACTTCTGCACTAATTGTGCAGGTACTGAGATAGGCACATCTGGTGGCCATTGGGGCGCGTATATGCACTATCCTGAGACTTAGTAGTGAGCTGCTCCCCATGCTCCGACCTGCAAAACCCGGAGTCTTCTACTTGTTGCATTTCTTATTTATGTCTATATCATTTCAGACAAGATGTTACACCCCATATTTACTTACATGAAAGTATGCCATAAGTAAATTGATGAAATCTCGAAAATGTGATGTTACATCATGCATTTTCGTACGTTAAAGTTTTGTTGTAAGTTAATCAACGTAAGCTCGGGAATGAGATTATTTTGAAGTTGTAAGTATTATGCTATTTCAAACAAGTGATAAGTAAATTCGTGAAGGCAAGAGGGTAAGCGAATCGAAGAAAATGAGTTTTGTCGAAGTTGACATTTTGGGATAAAATATGGTCTGAGCTATAATACCCGGTATTTATGGACTAATGCCATATAAGGTACCACATGACTATGATAGTGAGCTGTATAAAGTGTGTTAAAAGTGAGTAATATTTTAAGTAATTTGAGATAATTCTTAATTATGTTAATAATTAGGTAATTATCGATCAGTGGGAGATTAACAAGATAATGAAGAAATTAATGAATAATTAATGAAATCTTGGATAAATTAAGATCCTGACGTGGCATAAAGCCTCCCAAGATTAATGACTCTTAAGTCATTTAGAAAGGTGGCAAAGTAAAGGAATGTGGTTAAGCCACCACATAAAGTGGGGCCCACATCCATATATAAAACACCTTCATCTTAAGAATCATGGAAGCAACGTAAGGCATCATGTTAAGAATCATGAAAGCAATGTAAGTCACATGAGTCACTCTAATATGCATCTGCAACATAATATCTTCAACAATTCAAAGCAACGTGCAATTTTGCACTTATAAGGGAGTACGGTACAATTTTTCTCAAGAATATCACATGAATTTTTTCCTACTCCGATCTTGCCTTCACGTGTTTTGTCGCAATTAACGTGTATTAGAGATTTTGTCAAGAGAATCGACTCAGATATGTTAAGGCTATTCCTTCTTTCTTGTTGGCATTATCCATAGATACAAACAAAACGAGCAAATGCACAACTTTCATAAATGACTCTATTCATAGAAATGCTAGAGATGCTTGTGTTCTTGATTCTCCACGTGTCCTATTGTTTTATCATCTGTTCATGGGTCTCAGAAAATACGTAAGATGATAATGTGTAACTCATGATATTAATCAAAAGCATAATGTTCTTATGACATTCCGAGAGATTTATCAACGTATTTCTCATGCATTGCATTCATTTACATTGACCCATGACTAGATGACATTATATACGTGTATATGTGTATATATATATATATATATATATATATGGGATATGGGAAAAGGTTACGGTGTTATATACGCATCACCACCTGATCAGCTGTTATACGTTGCTGATTTTGCCTAGAGTAGCCGAGATGATACGATGGGATGCCCTTAGAGGCTTGATGATGTTATGAATACATGTACCTATGCACGATATGACATTGATACAATATGCATGGCATTATAGATATTGATGATTCACAGAGTTATTCAGACTTACATGTCGAGTCTTTTACTCCATGTTTCTCTCATGTCTATTATTTACAGATTTTCATTCCTTACATACTCGGTACATTAGTTGTACTGATATTTCTTTTGCATGGGGATGTTGTGTTTCATGCCCGCAGGTCCTAATAGACAGGTTAAGAGTCCTCCAAGTAGGCTATCAGCTTAGTGGAAGGTGTTAGTACGCTCCATTTGCTTCGGAGTTGCTTATTTGGTCAGTATGACTAGTACATGTATTGATTGGTAAGGCAGGGCCTGTCCCCACCTTTATGATATTTATGTACTTTTAGAGGCTTGTAGACAGATGTCGTTTATATGGATACTTGTATAGCCTTGTCAGCCTATGTTTTGAGTATATCAAGGATCACGTTGGCTTTATAGGCACGTATGTCACAGGTATGAGATTCTATATCAGGTTGGGTCGTTCTATGTTTGGTATTCCCTCATGTTTACTCTGGTTATCTCATGACGCCTTTTATGGCCCACTTACCCATGATGATGTAATAAGAAAGATATGTTACGTTGGTACTCGGTTGAGTAAGGTACCGGGTGCCCGTTGCGACTTATCGGTTTGGGTCGTGACACAATAGTTATAGCAGTTTATATATTTTACTAGATTTCTCGTGCACTTTGTGACATCGATTTTTGGGAAATTTCTAGTAGATGTTTATGGTTATGCTTAAAATTGTCTCTATTTAATTTTTATGTTTTATTAATACTTTATATCTCCATATTTCTATATATTAATTTTCTTTATTTAATGAAACTCAAGATTTAAATATAATTAAATTGATAGTTCACTATTGGCTTGCCTAAATGTGACGTTGACCGCCATCATGGCCTATAGTGGGGATTGGGTCGTGATACTAGTATAGCATCATGAAGTTTGTGGTTCTATAATTAAGAAATTCAGGATGGAGTCTTAGAGTTTGTAGTTCTATAATTGAGAAATTAAGGATGGCATCATGTTGTTCGTATCTATACAATTGAAGGATGGAGTCACCGGAATTCGTGGTTCCACAATTAAATAATCAAGGATGGCGTCATGGAATTCGTGGTTTCACAATTGAGAAATTATGGATTGCATCATAAAGTTTGTGGTTCTACAATTAAGAAATCAAGAATGTCAGTATGAAATTTATGGTTTTGCAATTGAGAAATGAAGGACGGCATCATGAAATTCGTGGTTCTACAATTAAGAAATCAAGGATGAAATCATCATTTGCTATAGAAATGAATTAACAAGGAATTATATGTAACTATGATCTAGTCCTTATTTTATGCTTTTAACAATATTCTAATCTTGTTAGTATTAAGAAAGTTCCTCTTTTATTAATAGAGTAATATGTCTTTAAGAGGTTGGTATTGGTGCAAAAGATGGCACGATCATAGAGCTTCAGTCGCATAGGAGAATGTGTTTCACCTATTGAGGAGATGAAGAGTAAATGGCAGGAATAATTTTTTCCAACTTATTTTAGCGGAGGAGGGGCCAATTTTTAAATAGATTTCAAACTTTGGCTAAGACATCATACCAAGCCTAAAAAGAGGTCATGCCACCTGATTTTTTCACAAAAGTATGAATAGGCCCAATAACTAGCTTGATATACTAACCTAGGCATATGTCCAACCCTAGAAAATCATAAAACTATAAAAGTAAAATTGTGACGTTCAACGTAAAATTCAAGAAGAGTTACTTACAAAGGGATTTGCGCAAAAAGGATCATTTTGCGAGGGTGTTTAAATCTTGTTCTTCGTTTAAGAAATTTGTATAAAATTAGCTTCCAAACATAAATTTAGTACAAATTATTCATAAGTTCTGTCGGATATGCAAAAATTGCCTTGTTTGCTTTCACGACCCAAACTCTCACTGGGGCCGTAACGGAGCCTAACAATACTTGCTAGGTAAGCCAACAATTTCACAATAACAATGAATCCAAAGAGTGCATGAGCACAATAGGATCTCAAAAGACATGGCTAGACCCTCAATACAACTGTCTGAACAATAGGACAGTAATAACAGAAATAAATAAAAAAGAACTTCAAGGTATGCAAACGACATAGCAACTACCTCGTGATCTCCACAAGCTGGTACCAATGAAACTCTAGCAATCACCATGCCCAGAGGTACTTGGATTTGTACATGAAGTACAGAGAGAAGTAAGAGTATAACCGACCTCATGCACTCAATAAGTAACAAACATAATCTTAGGCTGAAAGCAGTAATGAGTTCGGAAGAAAAATTCAGTGTCCCACATCAATAATCAGCAACAACTCTGGATATAATGAAGATAGTAAAAGTAAATAACTCAAAGATACCATGTTCAGCTCATTCAAAATTTCGAGAATATAGGCATGCTTTCCAAGTATAACAATCAAAGCCCAATACATATAAGATATTTTATTTACCAGGTATCATGAAAATTATACATCTATATGCCTACATATCAAATATACATGTCAAGTCAATATCATCACAGTGAAACCATCAAGTATAACCACACTCAGCACGCTCCCGGTGCCTGGCACAAGTGTCCCTCACCATTACTTACACAATCATACTCAACATTGTACAGATATCTTGCACAAATGCCCCTCACCAAAGCACATACATATATTGATGTGTATGCACTCACTGTGAATACCAGACTCTAGAGGGGCGTATCCTTGTCCAAGGGCTAATTAATATCACATAGCCCAATAGTGGGGCCTGGTGCACATGTCGCCCCTACTCAGTACCACTTAGCCTAACATGGGTCTAGCATACACATCTCCCTCGAAATATTAAACCGGCTCTATGGCTCAAGTTTAGTCATCAATCGCTCAGTATTATTTAACCACATCTCACAGTACTTAATGCAACAGTATTACACATATGCAGCATTAACCACATATGAGTGATCACAACAAGAAAGTACTGAGACAACGATTTCATACACAGATACAGTAATATGACTGAAGGTATTACAACAATTAAGGCAACCAGCTCAAAACAGCAAGAATAGACCTATCTTGTCTCAAACAAGTAAGCACATAATCTAACCATGATTTCTAACATGAATCATAACTCAAATAACCATACAAGTAGAGAAAATATGGATATAACGAGGCATAATAGCATAACAAGTCCCATAATAGTCTAAAGTCCACGCGGATCATGAATACCCTGATGTGTACACACACGCTCGTCACCTAGAACGTGTGTCACCCCATCACATCTCAAATAACATAGTTCTTGGTGATAATTATCCTTAAATCCAAGTTTAGATATATTACTTACCTCAAAACGCAGGAATCAATACTCCAAAAAGCCCTTCCTACGTGAATCGGCCTCCGAGTGACTCGAATCAAGTCAAAATAACTTCATATCATCAAAAAAACCATAGGGAAAAATTCCAAATAATAAAGCTAAGATCATGAATAAATTATGCAAAGTCAACCCAAAATCTGAATCAATACTCCAACACCGGAACCATAATCTAAACCCGATATCAAAACACAGTCAAACTTATCAACCTTCTAAACCTTCAACTTTCTAACTTTTTCCAAAAAGCGCCACAACCCAAATCCGCACATATGCCTAAGTCCAAAATTATCATATGAAGCAATTGGGACCCTCAAAACATCATTTTGGGGTCATCTACAAAAAAGTCAAACTCCTGTCAATTGGGACCAAGTGTCCCAATTTACTCTAGAACCTCCCTGAAACCAAACCAACTATCCTGGCAAGTCACGTAATTGAAATTACACATAAATAAAGCATTAAATAGGTGAAACGGGGAAATAACACTCAAAACGACCGGCCTGATCGCTACATTCTCCCCTTCTTAAACAAACGTTTATCCTCGAATGGGTCTAGAATGATACCTTGTGTCTCAAAAAGGCGAGGATATTTTCTCTGCATCTCATGGACCTTTCCTCTCTAATGAACATTCAGCGTTGTATTCTTCGACCTCAACTTTTGAACCTACTGATCAAAAATGGCCATCGGCTCCACATTGAAAGTCAAATCCCCATCCAAATGCACCCTGATAAAGTCCAAAACATGAGACGGATCCCCAAGGCAAGTCAAGTCTGTAGGTCACCTCTCCCACTCTCTCAAGCACCTCAAACGGACCAATATATCTAGGGTTCAACTTTCTCTTCTTCCCGAACCTCATCACACCCTTCATACGCAAAACTTTTAGTAGAACCTCACATCTACCATGTATGCAACATCACGAGCCTTCATGTCATCATAACGCTTCTGCCTAGACTGCATCGTGCGAAGCCGCTCCAGAATCAACTTCACCTTCTCTAAAGCATCACAGACTAAATCAGCAAAAAAACAACCTAGCCTCCCTAGGCTCAAACCAACTGATCAGAGAACGATATTGACTCCCACATAATACCTCATAATGATCCATTTGGATACGCGATGGATAGTTGTTGTTGTAGGTTAACTCTTCTAACGGAAGAAATTGATCCTATGAGCCTCCATAATCAATGACACAAGCACGTAACATGTCCTCCAAAATTTTAATATTGCGCTTGGACTACCCGTTCATCTGTGGATGAAATGTCGTACTTAGCTCGACTGGTGTGCTCAATTCACAATGTACTTCTCTCCAAAAATATGATATGAACTAAGTACCTCGATCCAAGATAACAGACATGAGCAAACCATGAAGGCTAACAATCTCACAAAGATAAATTCGAGCCAGCTACTCTGAAGAGTAGGTGGTCATGACTGGAATGAAGTGTGCAGACATTGTCAGTCTACCCACAATAACCCATGTTGCATCATATCTCCTCAATGTCCGTCGAAGCCCAACTACAAAATTCATAGTGATAAGCTCCCACTTCCACTCTGGAATGTCAAGCCTCTATCGCAAACCACCAGGTCTCTAATGCTCATACTTAACATGCTAATAGTTCAAATACTGAGAGACATACTCAATAATATTCTTCTTCATCCTTCGCCACCAGTAGTGTTGCCTCAAATCTTGATACATCTTTGTGGCACCCGTATGAATGGAATACCACGAACTATGGGCCTCCTCAAGAATCAACTCACGCAACCCATCCACATTGGGCACTTATAATCCAACCTTGTAGCCTCAATACCCCATCATCACCAATAGTAATCTCCTTGGCATCACCATACTGCATCATGTCCTTCGGGACAAACAAGTGGGGATCATCATACTGATGCACCTTGATGCACTCAAACAAAGACGACCATGATACAAGCCAAGCAAGGACTCTACTAGACTTCTAGATATCCATCCTTACAAACCAATTGGCCAAATCCTGAAAATCTAATACTAACAATCCCTCTCTAAATAGAATATAAGCAAGACTCCCCATACTCTCAGCCTTCCGACCCAAAGCATCGGCCATTACATTGGCCTTTCCTAGAAGATAAAGAATGGTGATATCATAGTCTTTTAGTAGCTATAACTACCTCTATTGCCTCAAGTTCAGATCCTTTTGCTTGAATAAGTGTTGGAGACTCCTATGATCCATGAGAACCTCATATAATAGCTCGATGCTAGTGTCACGACCCAAACTGATGGACCGCGACGGGTGCCTGAGTCCTACCTGTCAAACACCCCTAAGCATGCATCTAAGATATGAGCCTGAATAATATCTGGTGAATTATGAAAATAACATACAAGAAGGAAACCTGTCTTCAAGGCATATGTACATATACGGGTAGAATACAGTGGGCGAGCCGGCAAGGCTGCTATAGACAACTATACATCCAAAACTGAAAGCCGTCAAGGCCACATACAACCCAACTAGACATACTGTCTACAGACCTCTAATAGAAACATAGTTGTACAAAGACAGGACTGAGCCACGTCATACCCATATACATATATATATCGTACCAAAATCAAAGAAGCTCCGGATCAAGTGGAGCACGCCAACTCTCGCTGATCAGGGATCCTAAGGAGGGGGACCGCCAGCTTGCCTACCTGCACCTACGGCGATGAAACTCAGGCCCCGTGAAATAGGTCATCAGTACGAAAAGTGTACTGAGTATGTAAGGCATAAAAATTAGTACGTAACAAACATAGATGAAACATAGAATATAGAAACACATCTTTAAATCTGAATAACTTTGTAAATTCTTAAACATTTATAACGTCATTCACGTGCGTATAAATGGCGTCTCATGCATACGTATAGGTGTACATAATATCATCAAGCCACTCAGGGCATCCCATCATATCATCTTAGCCATTGTGGGCACATCATCAACATATACTAGCTGATCAGGTGGTAGTGCATATATAACGTCGTAGCCTTTTTCCATATCCCATATACATATATTTACATATAACGCCATCTGGTCATAGGTCAATGCACATGCATAAATGTGTGAAATGCATGAAAAATACGTAATAATCTCAATATTCCTTCCGAATAAACTTTTTTAACTGTGTATTATTCTGAGACCCATGAACAGAAGATAATAATATTTTTCATGGGGTATCAAGAATATAGACACCCCTAGTATCTATATAAATCGAATAATTTATGGAAACTGTGTTTTTGCTCGTTTCTTCAGTATAATTCGGACCATGCCAAAAGAAAGAAGGGATGGTCTTAACATACCTGGAGTAGAAAAAACTCTGTATAATATTCCGTTGGAAACCTTCGTGGATTGAACTTTGAACCTAAAAAATCGGATTAAGCTTCTGCGCTTTGTAATTGAGGAATGAAATCTTGCTTGATTTGTTGAAGTTTGGACGAAACTGCTTCTAATAAAGCTTTTGTCTTGAAATGGAATGTTTTTGATTCAACGTCCTTGGCGTTTAAGAAAAAGGTAGATTTTGATTTTGAAGCCTTTACAAGGCATTCCCACTAAAAGGTCAGGGATAAGATTTACAAGTCTTTAAGACTTGACTTAAGTTATGGCTTGGTTAGATTATCTAATAGCCATCTGGCAAACTTTATCGTGGACCATATGCAACTCATTTCTGCAAGTCTGTGGAACAAATGTCTCTAAGAAGAGAACTAAGAACTGATGCCATGTAATTGTTGTTGCGTCAGCTGGCTTGCCTAACTCATAAGTTTGCCACCATCTGTGGGTTGCCCCTGTTAGCTGAAAAGTAGTAAAGGCAACTCCATTGGTGTCCAGAATACCCGTTATGCGAAGAATTCGTTGACATGGATCTAGAAAACCTTGAGCATTCTCTGACTCTCCTTTACTGGACTTGGGAGGATCAAGCCTCCTAAATCACTCCAACCTCTTCTGCTCCTAATTGTACATAGATGGGTCAACTTCAGCCCGAGCAACAAAAACTAGCTGAACAGGTAATACCCCTAATGTCAGATAACCTTGAGTTAGTTGCTCCTATGTATCGGCGGTAGGTGTTTGGGCTCCTCCCCTAGCCTATGAGGTAGTTGGTACAACTAGTATCATGACCAAAACCGAAAGCCCTTAGATGAAAGGGAAGTCGAATTGGCATGCTTACGGTATGAGGCGAGCCTGAGCTTGAAGTATGAGAGCTATTTGAAGGAGCAGGTAATTTTTATTCCGAGCAAGTGTTTGTTCCTCCTACTAACTCCTGAAGCTAATGTTTCATTTATTTCAGTTGCGGAAAAAGGCGGAGGGCTTGGAGTACCTTCGGGACGAGGTCGGCCGGGCCAAGTGCAAGTATGATTAGCTAAAGGCTCAGGAGGACGCTTAGGCTTCGACGGAGGAGGGTGTTTCGGCTAAAGCTTTTGCCCTTGAGGTTCAACTTTGCTTAGCTCATGACAATAGCTTAGTTCGAAAAGATACGATTGCGAAGCTCGAGACCGAGCTCTCAAAGATAATAGCCGAGATTGTGGATGCTCGAGCTGAAGCTGTAATGAGCCAAACTAAGGCTGACTAGAAAGTGGTGGTCTATTTGAAGGATGTTGTCGATATTCAAGCTAAGCTGAGAAATATTTTTGACCACGAAGATAGGACCAAAGAATACGCTCGGTGTAAGTCTTGGCAGAAAACCCTCAAGAAGATCCGCGCTAGGGGATTTGACCTCTTGGAAGAGTTGTCGCAGGCGAGGGCGGACGAGCATGGTGTTCAGTTGCTTCTGTCCAACGTCGAGGATAGAGAAGATGAGGCTGATGAGCCATAGCCCCCAGGGGTGATTTAGATTTGCTTTTCGATTCCGCACGTAGTACTTTCGAAGTATGCTGTAAATGGAGCTTGTATTTTTCTGTGTGTATGTATAAAGAAGACACCTTGCATTTTTGTTTCTCCTGCATTTCGTTTCGCCTCGACTTTAGCCAGATGAACTAGTCTTTGAGCTGAGTAGAATCCTTAGATTCATGGTATAGACTCGAGGCTCATTGGGCTGGCCCGTAGGCTCTTACGCGCTTTTGCTCTTAGGCATATTTAAGCCAACTATTTTAGGGTCAGTCCCTGAGTCGGCCATTGACTCGAGCTTATTTGACCCTCAAGTCATCGAGTTTTTGGGTTGGAGATAGTGGCTCTTACGCTTTTGGTCGATGCGACCTTTTAGTGTATATGGGTTGGCGACAATAGCTCTTGCGCTTTTGGTCGATGCGACCTTTGAGTATATGTGGGCTAGCGACAATGGCTCTTATGCTTTTGATCGATGCGACCTTTTAGTGTATGTGGGATAGTGACAATGGCTCTTATGCCTTTTCCATTAGGCATATTTAGTTAACTATTTTGGGTTCAGTCTCCGAATTGGGTTACAACCTGAGCTCATTCGTGCCTCAAGTTTTTGAATTGCAAGCTAGCCCTTAGGCTCTTACAAGTTGGGTCGGTACGACCTTTTATATGTGTGGGTTGGCGATAGTGGCTCTTACAACTTAGGTCGATGTGACCATTTATGTAGGCTTTATTTTTCCCTCAATAAGGATTTTTTAACTAGTGTTTACCTGACTCTTCGACGGCTTAAAAAAAACATTGATTGTGAGTCGTTATATAGCGATGATCGAGCACATCGGGAGGTTTGTCTCGGAGGCTGAGTATCTCGAAGCTGGTGTTTAGGAGCTGACATGGTCGAAGCTATTTTGCCTATATCGACGGTAGCATGTTTAACCGGTTATTTCTAAATTATATTTGGAGTAGTTGAAGGCTTGTGATTTATAGCGATGGTCGGGCATCCCCAAGTCGCATTAGTGTGGCTAGTACAGCCTTGTGACCGGAGTCATTTGGGTTTGGCCGAAGCCCTTTAAGTCCCGAGTGAAGTAGTTTCTGCATCTATATCGAGGGTATGCCTTATTAGGGGTCTTACAAGTTCGATATATAGCCGAAACTTTGAGATTGGGTTTATGCCTTTAGTAAGGTCTTACAAGTTTTTCATGCCTTTGAGGTCTTACAGTTTTGGATACTTGGTACAAGTATGGTTCATGCCTTGCTTGAGGTCTTACATATATTGTTGTTGCCTTATATAGGTCTTACGAGATCGAGGCTACCCGCATGTGGCCTTATGGCCTCAGGTTTTGATAAGTCGATGAGATGGCGCTTGACGACAGTCCCTGAGTCATTGAAGGTTTTTTGACTTGGGAGCCATGACTTGTAAACTTGGTATATTGAGGGCTTACAATTTCAGAATTTCCGACCCGGAGATCATTTGAGTTTTTGATGCCAGTCCCCGAGTGTTCAGGTCGTCTTTCAGCTTTGGAGCCATTTTGTGATCCTGTTTTTGCCTTATTGAGGTCTTACGAGCTCGAAGCTTCAACCCGGGGGCTGCATTGTTATGAGTTGTTGAAGCCAGTCCCCAAATGTTCGGGTCGTCTTTTAGCTTTGGAGCCCTTTTTTGCAAAAAATGTCAAGCTTTATTGACATGTAAAATGCTTTAGTGAAGTATTCTTTGATTACTTGGTGTAAGTATACATATCTTTGCTATTTGAGGGCTCAGTTGTTCTACACGGACATGGTTTGTATCTTCCTATCGACAACCCACTTGGTACGTTTTGGCTTTCTCCGTGGAGGTGACCTCCCGAGGGGATGCCTCCCAGTATTCGAGGTTGATTGCAAAGGAAGCCTTGAATACTTGTTGAGTCTTCTTTAGGTAGCATATGGATATTGCCTCGTTAAAAACCTTGCCGGTAAAACCCTTTTCAGGATAAAAACCCGATCGAAGGAAAAGAGTGCAACACATGCTTTTGAAACCTAAGGCCTTTGAGTTGGAGAGTGCTTTGGCCGTTTCGATCGGGTACCTACACTCGGGTTAGTGTAGAATATAATTGAAAGAGGAAGGAAATGGTCATACCTTAGCGTACGATGCGTCGGCGATGTTTCGAGCCATGATATGTTTTAGTTGCTTGTGACGAGGATGCGGTACGGTCCCCTACTTTGTTTAGTGGAATAGCTGGAAGCGTAGTTCATTATTGTTATTTTACCATTTGCTTATCCTTTGATTCCCTCGAGGGTGGAGGTGCCGGTGTCGGGGCACATCGCGTACCGCAAACATTTTTTTTGCCGCATGTTGTTCTTCGTAGACGGTCTTAATCCCATACTTTGTGGGGAATTTCATCATCTGATGGAGGGTGGAAGGTGTTACTCTCATGCAGTTTATCCACGGCCTTCCGAGCAAGGCGTTGTACCTCATGTCTCCCTCAATGACATGGAATTTGGCATTTTGGATTGTGCCGACCACGTTAACTGGAAGGATGATTTCCCCTTTTGTTGTTTCGCTCGCCATGTTTAATCCGTTGAGGACTCGAGAGACGGGTACAATTTGGTCAAGCAGTCCGAGCTACTCTACCACTCTCGACCTAGAAATGTTGGTTGAGCTGCATGGATCCACAAGTACATGTTTAATCTGAAATGTATTTACAAGAAAAGAGATTACCAGTGCGTCATTGTAGGTCTGAGACAAGGTCTCGATGTCTTCATTGTTGAATGTGAGGGCATCCTCGGGTAAGTAATCCCGAGTTTGCTTTTCTTTGGTGATGGATATTTTTGTTCTTCTCATCATGGGCTCTTGTGGGGCATCGATTCCTCCCAAGATCATGTGTATGACATGTTGTGGTTCATTCACTTCATTCTTCTTGGCCGCTTTTCTTTCCCGAAACTGATTTTTGGCCCGATCGCTGAGGAATTCTCAGAGGTGACCTTTATTGTGTAGTCTGGCTACTTTCTCGCGGAGCTGGTGGCAATCCTCGGTTCTGTGACTATGTGTGTTGTGAAACTCACAAACTAAGTTACGATTTCTTTGCGAAGGATCTGATTGCATAGGCCTGGGCCACCTGGCGTCTCTAATTTTACTGATGGCAAACACGATGTCTAATATATCTACGTTGAAGTTATACTCCGGCAAGCGAGGTGCCTCTGCTGGCCCCGTGTTCCTGTTGAATCCGGCTCTATTGACGAATCCCCGGGGTTTTGACATCGGTCCATCCTTCGGTCATTGCACGGTATGTTGCGCCTCGGGGCGTTCCTCTTGTCGTCTGTGTACGGCTGGTACCTTTCTTTGTTTGGCTTTGGCTCCTTTGCCAAAAGCGTGCTTTGGTATACCAAGCCCGAGGGGGCTCCCAATTGGTCATCATCGGCCCTGATTATTGATTGATATCGATTATGAATGACTGACCAGGTCACGGCGGGGTATTCAACCAAGTTTTGTTTCAATTGCTTCGAAGCCACCGAGCTTCACTCATTTAGACCTTGAGTGAATGCCTGTACTGCCCAGTCATTGAAGATTGGCGGTACTTCCATCTGTTCCATTTGAAAGCAAGATACAAACTCTCACAGCATTTCATTCTCCCTCTGCTTGATTTTGAAGACGTCAGATTTCCTCATTGCTACTTTGATGGCACCGGCATGTGCCTTTATGAAAGAATCTGCCAGCATGGCAAATGAGTCTATGGAGTTAGGAGCTAGGTTGTGATACCACATCATGGCCCCCTTCGAGAGTGTTTCCCCTAACTTCTTTAATAAGACGGACTCGATCTCGTCGTCCTTTATATCGTTGCCCTTTACTGCTCAAGTGTAAGAAGTAATGTGCTCATTGGGGTCTGAGGTCCCATTGTATTTTGGAAGATCTGGCATTCTGAACTTCTTTAGAATGGGTTTTGGAGCCGCTTCCTCTAGGAACGGCCTTTGTATGAACTTCTTCGAATCCACACCTTTTAGGATCGGGGGTGCGCCCGGGATTTGGTCGACCCTAGAATTGTAGGTCTCGACCTTTTTGTCGTTGGCTTCTATCTTCTTCTCGCCCGATTCGAACATCTTTGTGAGATCCTCGAGCATCTTTACGATGGCGGGGTCAGGTACCGACCGGTTATTTCTTAACCTCCCTAATACCCGCTCAGCCGGGGGAGCTGTCCCCGGAGCTACCGTGCTGGGAGTTTTCTGGTGACTATGCAGCTGAGCAATTACTAGCTATTGTGCCTACAATATTTCAAAAATAACGTGAAGGCTCACCTTCCGTTCTTCCCTAACCGAGGTTTTTCGGGCTTCTTGTTGGTCTCCTTGGTGCACGCTCCTGTCAGTGTGGGAGCTTACATCGACGTGTTGAGCATCTCGTGAGACCGCGTCCATAGGGATACACCAGCACCTGGAACGTCTACACCATTTTCTCCGTGGTTCTCAAGATTGTTGTTCACTGAGTCGGACATTTTTACCTGAATTCAAAGATCTCGGACAAGGAAAAACGTGAAAGATAACTTGCGTTATGTAGTTAAGCCAGCAAGAAAATAATCACTATTATTTTTAGCCCTACGGTGGATGCCAAACTGTTTACTGTGAAAATGGTAATAACAATTAAATTTGATTTAGTGCTTTTAAAAATACGTGATCTATTTTTATGCTAGTTTTTAGGCAGTTGATGCTATGTAAAAGACTTAGAAACGAAATAAGAGCTTAAGAACGAGGTGTTAATCAAACCGAATCGCTGTCAATCGGGGTTTCGAGCCTATCAATTCGAGGGCCTCGAGGTCGAGTTTGAAGCTCGATTGGGAGTTATCAAAGGCAGTCGATGGCCAATAACAGCTATAAATAAATCAAGGGCAGCTCTTTATGGCCAATAATAAGCAATAAATAATGAACAATGAGTAGAATCACAATAAATGCGGGCAATAAATGAAGTAAATGAGGTGATAAGATCAAGAGAATATGTTAGAGAGTAGAGAGAATGTTCTTGTATATTTAGTATGGAGTAACAGATGTTCACAAAATGATAAGGATCCCCTTTATATAAGAGGGGGAATCCCAACATAGTACAAGTATATTTATTACAAAGATATGGAGAGGGGACATCTAACTAATGCCAAGATACGGGCTCAGACTAGCTTGACAGATCTTGTCGGTTCCAGCTTCACGCCTTGGGAACTCCCCATTTTCTTCCCATAACCGTCGATCCTATACTGCCCCGAGGTCGAGCATCGATGCCCTCGAGGGGTGAGACTCGACCGTGATTTCGAGCCTTCGAGACGTTATAACGATGGAAAATTGGACCCTCCGATTTTACCGTATACAGACCAATTTGACCCTCCTTTTTAAAATTAAATTATTTACACTTATTAATCAACAATAAATGTAGTAAAATATTTTTCAATTCAATAACACCTATTTTTATAAATAATTTAATACTTATTAATAACTAAAGATATTAAATTAATGGCAATTTAGTATTAAACATTTACAAATCGTATTAAACATTTAGAAATTGTATTACTCCTATTATTTTAAATTAACTTTCATATCTTAACAAAAAAAGTTTTTTAATTAATTTAAGGAACTAGTCTTTAACTTATAAACATTTATTACTTTAATTATCTGAAATTAGTTTTCACATATGAAGTATTATAATTAATTTTAATAACTAATTAACTTTAGTAATTAATAATATATTTGATGATTATATTTTATTACATTTAATTAGGATTAATTAAGTTGATTAAGTTAATTGTAAAAAGGGGTTAAAAGATTAAAAGATTGTAATTGCAATTGATTAATAAAACTCAATGTGGCCATGTTTTAAATTCTATTTCACAACTAATCTATCCAAATGCACAAGCCCAACCACCCTTGATGCGGTCCAGACCCACCCTCTCTATCTAAGTTGGCGATCCACACCAATCCATCTAAACTAATGGTGGAACGTCATGTCACTCATCGTCTACACTCACAAACGAAATATAAAGGATTTTGACCGATGTTCAAACTCATCAACGGTCCATAAGTAACCTCTATTTTTCCTTTATTTCTAATGACTTTGCCGGACCCCATCTCAGTCGTAGGATCAAAAACATCCAATGGCCATCATTTTTCCTAAAAACTTTTTTTTATCGAACTTCATTCTCAACAAATCGGAGCCATAAATCTTAAGATCCAACAGCTTAGATTTAGACTCTCACATTAAACCAACCAAACCCCCTCAACCCTAATCATTCACCCACACCACTTGGCCGCCCTCATTTTCCTTTTCTCTCTCCTTTCCCTCCTCCCGTAATCCTATCAATCAAAAAACCTTGCACAAACCTATGCAAGATCACACGATTCAACCTCGAATCATCCATCTTGTCCCTGCTAGCCGGGAATCACGCCGGTTTCTTTCCATTTTCATAAAATTAATTCAAACCCCCAAAACCAAACCCTAGACCTAAATCGTGCAACTGAAACTCATCTGTTCTCCCTTCGTCATTCAAATCGGTGCATGCATGACTGATTTTCATCATTATTATTCATTTTAGAGGTCAAACGCAATGACCTCTAGACATTAGTGCTTTGGCCTGATAGATTTTCACTCTCAACGGTCGATTCTTCATTTCCTAAAAGTCTTCAATATTTTTCCCTCTGTTTTTCTCTAATTTCACTATATTGCTATCATCATCAACCCGTTGTCACCACCCACTATCTAATTTGAATTTAGGGTAATCCTAAGTCTTGAAGGCCGCTACGAATATGACCTTAAATGCTCTCACCCAACATACGCTAATAAACATCAATACACACCTAACACTACTAAATCATACACTGAAAGAATTGAAAGTTCAAGTTTTTTTGCAAAATTCGAGTTCTAGCAGTTCCTTTATAACTTCTCTTTCTTCTTTTTATTCTTTGTCCGAGTTCAATCAACTGTGAGTTGATCGTAGTAATCTTGGACATCCTAGATAGTTGTTAGCATTCGCTTGGTTTTCTGCTCCACAAAAGGTCAGTGTAGACTAGCCTCTTCTTTTTAGTTTTCCTAAATTTTTATGTGATTCTATGTTTATGTCGTTTATACTGATAATCATCTGCTGAGCATACTAGTGTGGGGTTTTTACTATATAATGATCTTCATGTTATTTTGTTTATTCTTAGGCTTATCATGCTTCTGACAGTTATGTTGCTTTGTGTTGTTATTAATCTGTAATGATCATTTGAATCTTAACCCTCATAGTTTAGCTAGTCAAGATGATTCTGCATGCTTTTCTCATTAACAGATCTTGTTAAGTCTTCGCAATTAGACAAAGTTGAAATTTTATGTTGATTATACGTGTGATTCATCCTTGTTAGTTGAGAAATAATTATGTGAATACTATCATCTCAGATAATCCAATTGAATAATGTTTTTGAATCCTTCCTAATGTCTGTTATGATTACATATCTCCAGTAGTGATCATTATGTCTACGAAGTTATAATGCTTTGTCTTAGTTCAATGGTTGATTCTCATTACAACTTTATGTCAGATCTATTGGCTTTGTTGACTCTAGTTGATAGTCATGTTCAGTGTTCTTAGTGACTATTATAAGTCTATCATTGTGGCTTGAAAGCATGTGGTGAACCTGAAGCTGCTCACTTGCTATATTTTTTATTTGCCATGCCCCTCTGTTATCACGTGACTCTGAACTCTGTAGGAGTGACTATCTAAAATCCTTACTTTTGTGATGGTTGAATGACTCTTATTAACTGCTATGCTTGTGCTCACACTCATCATGCTACTTCTGCTAGTCCATTGATACTTATGAACCCTTCCTTGAGAAAATTATGTGCTTGGATCACTCTGTTGATTGTCAAGATTTATACCAGTAGCCATGTGTAATCCTGATCCTCCCACACTGTCATATTGCACTCAAATGAATGACCCTCATTAAGGGACTTGCACATGTTTCTCATTTTAATACTTGATCATGTCACCACGCCATCTTGATAGAATGAGACTAATAATTCGTAGTGTGTGAAGATCATAAATTAGACTTTGTTGGTGTAAATTGTTAATGAACTCATTTCCCTATTTAAGTGAACTTATTTTAGCTTACTTTTCTTGCTTTCGCCAACTAAGGATAAACCTTTGTACTTGTTGCTCCATGTCTGTGTGATATCAGTATGTGTAGAAGAACATGATCATGAAATGAAGTGTTATTTGGCTCTAGCAGCATGAAAACCTATTAAACTACCCACTGTTACTACTAGATATCATGCCATTAGAAAACGTTGACCTCTATGATTACATTGATGTCTTTGTTTCCTACCATCACCTCTAAGAAGTTTGAACAAGTTGTTAGTATAGGTGTTTAGTGGAGAAAGGTTTCAGCAACGTGTATGCTAGCCTTGAACTGATCTTAAATGTGTATTAACCTGTTGCTCTTAGTATTGTGAACCTGTTAAGAGGTCTTGAGATGATAAATCTTCAGTAGAACTAATGGGACTAATGCATATGTTTTTCTGTGTTATCTACTAATGCTTGGATCACTTAACTAAACCTCTCTGAAACCTGAACTGATTAGAAATAGTACCTTTCTACTGATAATGTGCAATTAACTTTATGCATCTTAATAACGATCTTTCTAAGTGTTCTGAGACATGTTAAGAACAACCTTAAGGTCACTATGTTTCTAGATGGTGTCAGTCCAATTGCTACGATATTTCCTTGTGTTGATGTTCTAACAAGGGATTCTGGGGTCAATATCGTAATTGGCTCTAAACTGTTTACATCTTGGTACTTTGATAGTAGTACAATATCTTCTATAGCTGTTTATTTTAATGTGTTGAATTTCTGTGCATCCGAACCATCAAAAGTTTATCATGAAATTTGTGCTTATTTCTGATAATATGAAAATTGCTAAGTTGACACTTGTGCCTAAACCTTTGAGGATGAGTAATAATGGATGACTAAAGGTATTTGGGGTGTAAACGTGGTTCATGGTTAAGATATCCCTCTCAAACACAAGTACTGCTTGAGGTCTCTGAGGGTCCACGGGAGATTTTATCCATGAATAAGGTAACATTCCAAGTCTTTGGTCATTAATTCTCATTAATCCTTATCGGATTAATACAAGTGAAACTAGTTTTACTGTATCCCTTAGCCCTTTATTATTGTTCTCCTATTGACTTTCACTAATTATTTCCTTGTTCTTTTTTGCATGTACGATCTGGGCCTACTGAGTTCCTTTTGAACTCAAGCCCAAGTTCAAGACTTAGGGACGCTTCCTCTACTTTCCTCCTTGTTGAGTCTGTTGCTTATGTAAACCCTATTAGTCCTGATTATCCGCTAGCCCAATATCAAGATTCCAACTCTTTTCTCCCTTTTATTTCAAACAATCATTAGCCATTACCTGTTACTCATGTTTTATATACATACATATATATATATATATATAGAGAGAGAGAGAGAGAGAGAGAGGAAACATAGGCAAACCCAACCTTGTAGGTAAAAAGAGGGTCGAAAGGATTATAAGAAAGAAACTCGCCTGCCTTTTTATTACTTTAGCATATTTGAACTTTTACAGTTTAAAACTAATCTTTTCAATAATCAAACAGTTCGCTCAAGTTTTATCGCTAATGATTTTCATGTTTAAGTGCTTAACAGATTTGAGAACGAAAACCAACACTTCTTGGGAAAACTTCATAGCAGATAACACACGATAACAGACTATTTTCAAAAACAAAACTAAAGAAGTCGCGCAATCAAGTTTACAAGAACAAATATCGACGAGCTTTAAACATAAGACTTTTTTGCTAAAACAGTCTTCAAAGACAAAGGTATATCATGTTTCCAACTTGAGACATATTTTTAAAGGGTAAATATTTTGCTTTACAAGTTGGCATGACCTCACAAATATTATCTCTCTTTTTAAATAGAATACACAACTTTTTCCATAAATAATGAATTTTGTAAACAAGATTTCAAAATATTTTTTCAAATCTTATTTAGCCACTTTAACCACTAATTAAGTAGAATATAGAACTTTCTTTCCCCAAATCTAGCCTAAGCCTAAGGAGATACCTCAGGAAGATTTTAAAGAGTATCTAACACCTTCCTCTTAGAATAACTAGAACCCTTACCCAGATCTTACCGATTAGCAGACCATTGGGGTAATAATTTTACAGATTTATAGGTACCCTAATATCCTTAACATATTAGGTGGCGACTCTCTTAATCAACTTTAGAAAAATCATTAGTTGTATTGTATTTTGACTAGTGTAAAATAGGGTACAACAATGATGAACTCGGAAGAAAAAGTCAGTGTCCAACATCAATAAATAGTAACAACTCAGAATATAATGAAGACAATAAAAGTGAATAACTCAAAGATACCATGTTCAACTCGTTCACAATTTTGGGAATTTAGGCATGCTTTCCAAGTATAACAATCAAAGCCCAACACAGATAAGACATTTCATTTATCAGCTAGCATGATAAAAATATATCTCTATGTCTACATGTCATACATGTCAAGTTAATATCATCACAATGAAACCATCAAGTATAACCACACTCAACATGCATACGGTGCCTTGTACAAGTACCCCTCACTATCACACACACACAAAATCACACTCAGCACTGTACGGATGTCTGGAACAAAATCCCCTCACCAAAGCACATATATATCCTTGTGAGGGGTGGATCCTTTCCCAAGTACTAATCAATATCATATAGTCCAATAATGGAGCTTGGTGCATGTGTCGCCCCTACTCAGTACCATTTAGCCCAATATTGTTCTGGCATACACGTCACCTCAAAATCAATACCAAATCGGCTTTATGGCCCAAGCCCAGTTATCAACCGCTCAAGTCTTAGTTAACCACATCTCATGATACTTAGTTCAATAGTATTACACATACATTGCAACATTAACAACATGTGAGTGGTCACAATAATAATGTACTGAGACAATATCATACACATATATAATAATATGAATGAGGGTATTACTACAATCAAGGCACAGTGCTCGAAACATAAAGAATGGCCCTATCATGTCTCAAACAAGTAAGTACATAGCCTAGTCATGATTTCTAATATGAATCATAGCTCAAATAATCATACAAGTAGAGAAAATACGGATATAAAAAGGCATAATAGCATAACAAGTCCCATAATAGTCTAAAGTACACTCAGATCATGAATACCCCGGTGCACGCACGCACACCCATCACCTAGCATGTGCGTCACCAAAATACATCTCAAATAATATAATTCTCAAGGATAATTATCCTCAAATCCAAGTTTAGATATGTTACTTACCTCAAAATGCGGGAATCAATACTCCAAAAAGCCTTTTCCATGTGAATCGTCCTCCAAGCGACTTGAATCTAGTCAAAATAATTTCATATCATCAATAAAACCATCAAAAAAATTCAATTGACAAAGCTAAGATCTTGAATAAATTATGCAAAGTCAACCAAAAAAGTTAACCCCGAGTTTGCACCCTGAAACCCGATAAAACTCACAAATTCCGAACACACATTCTTATACGAGTCCAAATATATGTGTTTCACCCAAATCCAGCCTCAAATCGACCCTCAATTCATCAATTTTCAATCTCTAAAATCACATTTCAAATTTCACCTTAAATTCACATACAATAGGTATAATAACCCATAGGTAATAAATATCTATCATCAAAATTAAATAAACTTCACTTATCTCTTTAATTGTAGAGAAAACTCTCCCAAAAATAGCCTCCAACTGAGCTCCATAACTCCAATAAATTAGAAAATGACCAAACCCTTCGAAATGTAAAGTCTTTCACTGATTCCACACTTGAGATCACTTAACTGCATTCGGTGATGCTTCTGTGGTCAAATCATCGCATATGTGATTTCCCTCCATCTGCAGATTGACTACATATGCGGTCAACCTACGCATCTGCGACATCCACATTTGCGCGTCCTTCACCGCAAATGTGCTTCCGCTTCTACGCCACATGATGTCGTGAGATAATTCTATATATTTTGACATTATTTACCCTACTTTCTTGTTGTTTGGATTCTAATTTGTGCAATAATTTGCGCTTAATAAAGCTTCTTTCACGTGAAGGAATATTCGCTTGGATATAAATTGGAGAAAAGCTGCACGGAATGATACCTCAGAGCTACAAAAGGGAGCAATAAAAGAAGAAGTGCAAGGCAACGAAACAATAGTGCCATAAAAAATAAAAGGCATTATCCAGGGCACTGTCATTAGCGCCCCAGGTAGTGCCTTTGTAATGATCCGACCGGTCATTTTGAGAATTAATACCCTGATCCCCTATTAACTGCTTTTCCCTTGTCTATTCTTGTTATTGTGATTTGCCGAGATGGTTCATTTTGAGTTTCGGAGTGTTTTAGGACACTTAGTCCCTAAATGAGAGCTTAAGTCTTAGAATTTGCACCGTTGTTGGAGCAGTATGAAGACGGCTCCGTTGGGTGATTTTGGTCTTAGGGGAATGTCCGGATTGTTAGGCTTACCTAGTCGTAGAGACTAGGTGTCGTCACAACAGTTCATGGAGGGAGAACTGGGGTCGTGAAAAGTTGGTATCAGAGCTATAGGTTCATAGGAGTCATGAATCACATACCAGTTTATTAGAGTCTCGCGGATCGGTACAGAGACGTCTGTACTTATCTTCGAGAGGCTATGTAACTGTTAGGAAAAATTTCACTTCATTTGATCCCTTGTCATGCGAGATTATTGATATCAAATTCTAAACCTCTATCTTCAATTCTCTCATAGATGGTGAGGACACGTGCTACTGGAGATGACCAGGCATTTGCGCACTCTACTAGAGCTGCTAGAGGCTGGGGCCGGGGTAGAGGCCGAGGAAGCACACGTGGTGCAGTAGAGCACCCACGCGATCTGCTACACTGAAGCCACCAGCAGCTCTAGTCGGAGCCAAAGTGCCTGATACGCCTACTGCTACTACTACTCCAACTCTCCAGGAGATCCTTGCACAGTTCATGAGCATGTACACCATTCTAGATCAGGCAGGGTTGATTCCGCTTGTTACAGCCACATCTCAGGCTGAAGGAGGAGTACAGACTTCCGCTGCCTGCACCCCAAATCAGCGGGTTCAGGTTGATCAGATCCCAGAGGTTAAACCAGTACTGCCTGTAGCCCCAGTTCAGCCCGAGGATAGGGCAGTAGCTTTAGAGGATGAGCAACGGAAGCTTGAGGGTTCAAGAAGTTCAAGCCTCCTACATTCAGTGGTCTAGCATTAGATGATGCTCAGGGATTTCTGGAGGAGTGCCACTGTATCCTCTGCACTATGGGTATATCAGGATCGATTGGGGTTTCTTTCACTGCCTTCCAGCTTCGAGGAGCAGCCTATCAGTGGTGACGTGCCTTTGAGTTGGAGAGTCTGGCTGAGGCAGCTTCTCTTACATGGACCCAGTTTTCAGATATGTTTTTGAGGGAGTATGTCCCTCAGAGCCTTAGGAACGCATGGCGCACAGAGTTTGAGCATTTGCGCCAGAGTACTATGGCTTTTTCGGAGTATGGTGTCTGTTTCACTAACTTGGCTAGACATGCACCGGCATTGGTTTCTACAGTTCGTGAGAGAGTTCACTGGTTTATTGAAGGGCTCATTCCTAGAATCAGGTCTAGCATGGCCTGAGAGTTGGAGATGGATATTGCTTATCATTAGGTGGTGAGCATTGCTAAGAGAGTAGAGGGCATGCTTGCTCGGGATAGGGAGAAGAGAGAAGCCAAGAGGTCTCGAGAGTCGGGCCATTTTTCTGGTGTCCGTTCCCCAAATACAGTTCGTCATGGTAGGGGTTATGTGAGTCGCCCCATTCATTCAGCTCTTCCAGTATCCAGTGGTATTC